>NC_059118.1:57974622-58257168 GCF_020740685.1 Jaculus jaculus
GGCATTATAAAACACATTATAAAAGGAAAGAGAAGATGGCACAATATATGCTCACAGATCTTTGTTCACTGAAGATAGGTGACAGTAGGTATCTACTCAGAGTCTTCAATAACCAACTGCTCTTGAGTGATCATTCTACACCAATCTGTGTGATACTCCAGCTGCTAAAAGGCACTCAAACTCTTCATAAGAATGTGGTACTCATACTAGGCTAGCATTTGAGTCAATACCTTGCCTTCTTTTGAATTCTCAGTATCTATGAATCCACAGTAACTTAGAAGAGAAAGTTGGGACCACTCACCCAATTGAGTATTTTGTTTATGTTTTATTTATTTATTAGAGAGAGACTGGGCATGCCAGGGTCTTCAGCCACTGCAAACAAACTCCAGATGATGTGCCACCTTGTGCATCTGGCTTCACAGGGTACTAGGGAATTGAACCTGAGTCATTAGGCTTTGCAGGTAAGCACCATAATTATTAAGCCATCTCACCAGTCCCCAGTTGAGTTTTGAGTCAAGAAAACATATGAAACCTTTTTCTCAACTTTGAAAACATGAGAAGCTTACACACATGGCCAGTGTCTCCATTCATGCTCCATGGCTTCTTAAAAACTTTCATCTGCACTGTGGAAACTTATAACAACATCAACACTCTGATACAGAGATAAGAAGACCTGAAGTTGCTCACCATATAAATGGCCTATCATGTTGTCAGAGGTGGTGATGGTCAAAACTGATATTATAATATTAGGGCTATTATAACATGCCTACCAAAAATGGGCATCATTTTGGCTACTGTGGTGTGGATCTTTAATCCATCATGTACAAATGTTAAAATCCTGTGTTCTACCTTGTATGATATCCATAATAATAGTCTGGGTGGGATGAAGCTATGTTTTATACTGGGGCCCAATAAATGCTACCTAGAAAGCCATAGAAAGGAGCTCTGCTTCCAGTCATGCCATCCCTTGGTAATTTGGATGCAAGGAGGCGCTTGGGAGCACTTACCTAACTGTGATGGTAGCTTCTAACCGAAACACAAACACTACTGAGAATATGGTCATATTGTTCAAGTCGACCACACTATGGGATAAAAGTTAAGAGTTCATGACTTTCAACCTGACTGGGCATCAGAAAGTTACTGGGACTTGACTTGGGTCTCTGTGGACCTGTACTCTAGGGAAAACAGTGAACCTGTACTGGAGTGAGCCTTTGACTTGGGTCTCTGTGGACCTGTACTCTAGAGAAAACAGTGAACCAGTACTGGGGTGAGCCATTGACTCAGGACTCTGTGGACTGTTCTCTAGGGAAAACAGTGAATCAGTAGTAGGATGAAACTGAGACTAGGCATAGGAAATGTTTCCACCCCATTAAAGCACACATGAACCCTCCCTAGGAAAACATAACATCATCTCAAGGCTCAAGTCACCTACTCAGGTTCTCATAAAAACAATGTCCAGTGCTCAAGCAAGATTAACTAGGATTTAAGAAAATAAATTATTACCAAGGAAGAAAACTGTGGAAGGAGAAAGTAGCAGAGGAAGGACTGCAAAAGGCAGGAAGGGGTGAAAGAGGAATGAGAGAAACAACACTCAACAGACACGGATCATGGGAATCCAGAAATCATCAGACATGCCCAACCTGCTCGAGAAATTAAAACTGCTTGGCTCAGTGATAAAGTACTTGCCGTGCAAACATGAGGGCCTGAGTTCAGATGCCCGGAGCCCATGTAAAATCCAACTATGGTGCATGCCTGTGACCCCAGAACTGGGGAGGTGGAGACAGGATGATCCCTAGCACTTGCTAGATGACTATCTAGCTGAATCAGCAAGTTCTGTGCTTAGCAAGAGACCTGGTGTCCATGAGGAAGGTGGACAGTGAAAGAAGACTGCGTATGTCATCCTCTGGCCTCCACACGTCCTTGCAAGCACGTGCATGCACGTCCACGGTACATATACACATGAACACACAAACATGTGCACACCACTCTCACACGATTTTTTTTAAAAGAAATTAAGAGACAAGATTAGGAATTTCCACAGAGAAGTGGGACTAATAAACATGAAAAAAAACATAAACAGTGCTTAGAATATTATCATTGCTGAAATGTCTTATTATAAAACTAACTAGTATGACTAGAAAGAAAACAAATTTTAGAACTGTTAAAAGGAAAAGGATAAATGGAACCTCTTCTATTTCACTGTTTTTTTCTGCACCCATCAATTCTCCAAGCTGTGTCAAATTTTTGCTTACTTCCCATTTATATTTTTATTATTAAAAATTTAGGCATTCCCTTGTCTGCCACCATTCCCTTTTGTTTTTCTTAAGAAAAGACATTAGCACAACCATTGCTACATAGATGAGAGAGTCCAGTTTGGTCATACTGTTTAGTTAGGTGTAATATATTATAATTTTGATTGTCTTTCTCAAAGTAAGATCCATCTATGTTCACGGCTGGACTTGAGGTTTTCCCCACGAACTTCATGGTGGACATCCTGCAATCCTCTGCACACCAGCAGCAGTGCCCCAGCTTCCGCCTCTCCCACCCCAGCCCTTCTGCCTGCGGTGCTCTCTTAGTTTCTGAGCTTCCGTCACGCTCAGTGCTTGCAGAACTGGTGTGGGGACGAGAACTTTAGTTTCTAAAAGTGCAGAAGATGACCTTCTAGAATTATTTTCCCTAATTTTTGCTTTGTTTTTTTGTTTTGTTTTGTTTTGGATTTTTTGCTGTTGTTGTTTTCAGGGCAGGGTCTCACTCTAGTCCAGGCTGACCTAGAATTCACTATGTCATCTCAGGCTTACCTTGAACTCACAGAGATCTTCCAACTTTGGCCTCCCAAGTCTAGGATTAAAGGTGTGCTCCACCATGTCTTCCTCTTTTCTCATGTTTACTGCCCTGTGAAAAATATCCTAATTTCTCTGGTTCTACTTAAAAAAAAATATTTCATCCAACCCAATACTTATTCTGAGCACTGAATATTTATAACTTTTACTTCACAGATTATTTCCACCCCTCATTTTTGAAACATCTTTTGCTAAACATATATTTACCTCAATGAATTCATGTTTTAAATTTCATCATTTTTCTCAAGTTCGCATTTCTTTACCTTCCTATTTCTTGTATTCCTTCTCTTCATTGTTGTTTAATTTAATAATCAGTTTGCTTTTCAAGAATGTATTTGGCCGGGCGTGGTGGCGCACGCCTTTAATCCCAGCACTCGGGAGGCAGAGGTAGGAGGATCACCGAGAGTTCGAGGTCACCCTGAGACTCCATGGCGAATTCCAGGTCAGCCTGAGCCAGAGTGAGACCCTACCTCGGAAAAAAAAAAAAAAAAAAAGAATGTATTTGGTTACTGATATAACTTTTTGTTAGGGAACAACAATCATGCTTTAGAATGTAGTAGTTTTCCCACTCACTCTGACTGCTAGAGTTACAAACCCCTTTTTTCTCCTTCGTTACATTGGAATCATTTACTTTTTGCTATTTGTTTGATAGGAAATCTTGGTGACTCTGGGCTTTCTGATGTTGCAGTTACCTGCTGCTTGCTGAGACAAAATCCTCATTCTGTCATAGAAGAAAAGGGCTAATTTCAGCTTAAAATGTCAAGGGGACGTTTCATCATGGTGAGGAAATTATGACCGGCGGGCTGGGTCACACCTTCACACCCGTAAGAAGGAAGTCCTCTAAGTACTGGGCTTGGAGCTGAGCTATACAACCCCAAAACCCATCTGGACAACATCTCTCCTGCAGAAGGGCCCCCCACCCAGGAGCCTCACAGTTCTCACAAATTGTGACCATCTAGAGGCCTGGTATTCAAAACACATGAGCCTTTGGGGGACGTTTCATTTAGACCATCACTTCTGAGGATATGTTTAAATGAAGATAATATATTGTTTAACACCAAGAAGCCCATATTACCCCATTTGTCTTAATAGCTCTTTGAGTCCATTCTGAAGTCTGCTGGTACATTTTGCCATCCTTTCACGCACAGTAATTGGAATTTACACTTGTATGAACACTTGGTAATACACTCATTACGTCATACTCTTATCCTTCCCCAGTTGGTAAACTGACTATTAAGTTTGGTAAATTCTTGAAAGCAGTACAGGGCTTTATTCAGTTCTTATAGCTAATACCAAGCAAAGTACCTGAGTCATAATTTAAGACAATGAAAAAAAACAAGTAAATAAAGAAGAAATGGAACAACTTGTTACTCACAGATTTTTAGATGCTATTAGCCAACATGCTTTGGCACATGAAATACACTGAATTCCTTTTATACTAACTTACATTGTATTACTCCTCCCTTCACCTACTGGAAGATAAAGTATAATTGGTCTAAATTATAATTATCCAGAATTCATAATGTCTTTAAAGATATCACCTTTCCTAATGAAAGCCTGCATTAAGAAAATGAAGTTTTCAAGTTATGTTATTTCGGTTGCAAAGAGAAATCATGTGATTGATAGCTTGCTAAGATTAGCATCTAAAGGATCATTAGTTCGACAATGAGAGTCTACAATATGTTTGTGACTTTTTAAAATTAGAAATGTAAAAAAATAACATATTATAATGTTTAATTCCACTTTAGAATATTAATTCACACAATGATTTTAATATCAAATTGTTTTTAAACACAGATTGATATTCTTA
Organism: Jaculus jaculus; assembly: GCF_020740685.1. Lineage (NCBI taxonomy): Eukaryota > Metazoa > Chordata > Mammalia > Rodentia > Dipodidae > Jaculus > Jaculus jaculus. Next base: position 57,979,273 of record NC_059118.1, read on the forward strand.
GAAAATTCCACAAATGTAATTTTCTTTTAAATAAAAACTTTGCTTCACTGTGTATTTTTTAATTGAGGCCTTTATTGCATGACTACCATGCATATTGGTTCTATTACCATTTGGTTACACTCTTATGTTCCCTCCTCCCCACCTGCGTTCCATTGAGTGCCCTCCTCAGTCTGCACTGTAGGATCAGAAATGCACCAGTCAGTTTTTGAGGTGGTGGGTGGCTGGGGTCCTCAGAGTATACTTTCCCTGCCCTGTGGCTCTTACATTCTTTATGCCCCTTCTTCTACAATGTTCCCTGAGCCTTGGTGGGTTTGTTAGGAGCCTCCTTTGGTCTTGGGCTCTCAGGCACCTCCATTTTTTCTCTGCTTGTTGATGGATTTTGAGTCTCCTCAGTGTTTACCACTATCTCCCTGGAGGAGGATCTTAAGCTAGCAATGAGAACAGCACTGATATTTAAATCTTCCACTTCCTCTGTAATGTTTCCTGGGTCCTGGCAGATATGGTAGAAATGATTCATTTTGTGCTAGGCAGTCAGCTTTCTGCTCTTGTCACTCTGATGGGTCTTGGGTGTTCACTGCCATTTGCAAAAACCAGATTTTCTAGCCAAGAGGGAGAGCAGTATGGATGAGATGGGACAAAGCCTTTAACACATTAGGAGACAATCCAACCCAAGCTAGAACCACTGTATATGAAAACACAAACATGACATTTACATATAGACATACAGTCTTATGTAGCTGGCTTTGTTATTATCAGCATCATTCTCAGTTTTCTATGAGAAAACTGAAAGCCACAAATAAAAGAGCTTCCTGCGCCTGATATGCTGGTAAGAGGTAGGGCTGGGTTTCCATTCAGCCCAGCTCTCATTCTGAGCTCTGGATGCTTAGTCAGGATCCTGAACAGCCGCCACATCGGCCTTGTAGGCAAATGATACATACAACAGAAAATAGAGCCCCAAGCACAAGCCCGTCTTGAAAACAAACCAAGAAAGCAAGCTGTCAAATTCCAAATGATTAATTGGCTCTACTTCTCTTAAAGTATTTTAGAATTTAACTAGAGAATAACCAGCAAAAACACACAAAAAAGCACATTATTTATGTGTTAAAACAAAATAAAACCCCAAACTAATTAGAGTGAAATAATTTTGTTATAATTGATTTAAAAAAAAAAAAAAGCACATTATCCCTTAGTAGTGTAGAAACCCAGGGCTCTTCAGAGGGAAAGCATGGACGATCCAAGGTCATCTGCATGCACTCTTCTACCTGAACTTCAGAGCTCACCCTCACCTGGTCACACCGTAGGTACCAAGTCATCTCTCCCCTCTATTCCCCAAGACCACCTCAGTTCCAATCAGGAAGGGCTTTTGTCTTGACATGCTTTTAACATTGCTTTCTGTTCCTGTGTTTAATTACATGATTGTCTTTTACTGGCCTAGGGAAAGAAATGGCCTCATTCCAATGTTTGTTGGTCTCAGTCTTATCCAGAATGAAACTCATCTCAAAGATCATATCAGCTCCTATGTTCTCTCATGCACTTCTAGATGGCTCTGATTCCCAGTTATGTCTCTTGTACCCTGAATATCATGATTTTAAGAAACCCAGTCTTACTGACAATTTAAATCACTTGTAGCCTTTTTTGTTCCCTAATAATATAAGAAGTGTTATGAGATTCTGAACCAAGGCTCACTTTTTTTGTATACCAGAGTCATTGGGATGAGATGGAATTTATGCACTTAAATTAACTTTACACTCTCATTTCTTCCAAGTAGATAAAGTTGCGTGTGTGCTGAACATTGCTTTTACTTCATTCTGCTTCAGCAAAAGAAAAAAAAGAGAGAGGATAAGACAAGTATTAAAACCTAGTTATTCAGGGTCTGAGGGGGATAGCTCAATTGATAAATTGCTTGCCTTGCAAACATGAAGACCTGAATTCTATCCCCAGTATGCAAGTTAGAAAAGAAGTTAGAATCAGGGGCTGGAGAGGTGGCTTAGCAGTCAAGGTGCTTGCCTGAGAGCCAAAGGATGCCAGTTTGGCTCTCCATAACCCACATAAGCCAGATGCACAAGGGGACACATGCGTCTGAAGTTTGTTTGCAGTGGTTGGAAGCCCTGGAGTGCCTATTCTCTTTCTCTTTCTCTCTCTCTCTCTCTCTCTCTCTCTCTCTCTCTCTCTCTCTCTCTCTCTCTCTCTCTGCCTCTTTCTCTCTCTCGCACACATAAATAAATTATATCTTAAAAAGTCAGGATTGGTGACATAAACCTGTAATCCCAGTGCCAGGGAGGTGGGGACAAGAGAATCCCTAGGGTTTGCTTGCCAGCCAGACTAATCTAATTGGTGAACTCCCAACCAATGAAAGACCCCATCTCCAAAACAAAGGTGAATGGTATTCTGAGGATGACAACCTGAGGTTGTCCTCTGAATTCCACATGCATGCAAACACACATACACACATTAATAATAATAATAATAATAATTAATAATAACAAAACAACTCGGGAAATACATGAAGTAAATAAAAACACACAAATCAATTCTGATAAAATGTTGAAAATGTGTAACAGTTCAAGCAAAAATTATATTGCAACATAAAACCAATCTATAACAAATACCTTGTTTCTGTACAGTACATTATATATTGCTCAGCTTAGAAATGCTCTTTTACTTGCAAAGAGAAAGAACAAATAGATTTTTCTTCTTTTATTTAATTTTAACAGAATCATGATCATACTGTGTCACGGGATTTGGATTATTTAAGGGTCACTGGAATTTCATGCTAATAGAAACTGTGGCACATATGGTGAACAGAAAATGGAGGAACTTTATGCCTACCAAATGTTACGAAATGGAGTGAAATCCAGAGATTCTTCCTCATTATTTGCATTGTATGAGAAGGACCCACACCAGCCCTTCTCCACAATTGTCAAATGTTGCAAACATTGCTCCTTTGATGGTTCTGACCTAGAGTTTCTAAGACATTATTTGGCCTCCTGCTGGTGCTTCTTATTTTGGTAACTATTAAGTGGAACATAATCTAGCTTCAACTGAATGGAGAAATCAAGGAACAAAATGATCGCTAAGATGCTTAGAGGTGTGGGCTGCCCATAAAGGCCCACATTTCCCCTTTCCACTAGTCTTGCTGCCCTGAAGACAGATTTCTGAGTTGTCCTCTGTTCTTGCTTCCTTGGGTAACTGTATGAGAGACAGCCAAAGGACCGACCGATTTCTGTTCAACCTGGAATGTAGAACTAAACAGAAGGAGCAGGAATGCAGGGGTAAAAATTGTCACCAAAGAAGAAATCTTAAGTCTCACTTCTTTAATGAACCATCTAGAATAACCATATGGAATGTCTCCTCCTCCTTCTGACCTCCCAGAACAACTCCAAATATTTGGTAATTAAAAGTTAATTTTCTATCTACATAAGCTGTCTCTCCAGTAGTTAGTTTGGTGAAGAGGTACCTTAGCTTCTTCAAAATCATGGTGCAGTGCCTTTTACGATGATGATGCAAGTTCATCACAAGGTTTTAAACAAGAGCTTTGTTTCAGCCAAGAGGCATTCCAACACATTGATGTGTAAGTTGAAATTGTTTTAATTGAATTATATGTTAAATATGCAGGGATGTTCTAATTTAAGGGAGTTGTAGAAAAGTTGGCTGTTATATTTGACATTAAAAGCCATCCACTGCAGTTAGTTTCCATCCCACATAAGATATGTATTCTTCAAGAATGTTCTTGACAATGAGCATTGATCCTCTGTTGAAAACCTCCAGTGGAAAAAAAATAGCTTGTAGGAGAATTCCAAACTGTTTCTGTCAATTTTGTGACTCTTCCATAAAGCAAAAACATTTCCAGTCTACCTTTTAGAAAAGAATCTATACTTTTCAGCTATTTGAGTCTACTCCTTTTGTGAACATAGGCAACATTATGCCTGTTCACACACTTCTCTTGGGGTTTCCTGAAATATTGAGAGGGTTCAAATGTCCTTTGGACACCCCAATATTTACATTTGCCAGGCAGCAGTGTGAGAATTAGCCAGCTCTAAGACAATATCCAGCACAATCCAGTAAGTGCTCGCCTCCTCTCAAGGTGAAGGAACAATGTCCTCTCTTGGCAATGCGTCTTCGTTAGCGCTATGGAGCCACAGGTAGAATGTAAGTTTGGAAAATTGTGCCTCCAATGTGTTTCGGCTGGAGAAAACTCTGTCGTGAGATGTTTATCAGACATCCTTTTATTGTCTCCCTAACAATGGCAAGGGTTCCACCAGCAGTCATTTTCACATGCCATTCTGAGCAGAGCTCTGGCTTCCAAGCACCACTGAGAATTCAGGAACTTGCAGTGGAAGGGACCTCAGTGGGAATGTCATCAAAAACAGCAGACAGTGCTGAAGATGGGACCCGTCTCTGCTCACCTTTCTTCTTGCACTTGAAATAAGAACTATTCTGGATTCGTAGTACTAAGGACAATGGTCCACACTGAGAGGGTTGTTGTTATTTCTATTACTATTGTGGGTACCAAGTTGCTGCCAAGAATACTTGTTCCAACCATAAACATTTTAGGACAACTTGTTAGATAAAAGTGAGTGAATGGAGCTGGAGAGATTGCTCAGTGGTTAAAGGTACTTGCTTGCACAGCCTGATGGCCTGGGTTTGATTCTCTAGTACCCCCCACATAAAACTAGATGCACAAAGTGGCATATGTATCTGTAGTTCATTTGCAGGGTCAAGAGGCCCTGTGGTATTCCCATTCTCTCTCATTCTACCTCTTATTCTCCCATTTTCTCTCTCTACTAACAAATAAGGAAATTTTTTTTTTAAAGGTGAGTAAGGGCTGGAGAGCTGGTTTAGCAGTTAAGTGCTTGCCTGTGAAGCCTGAGGACCCTGGTTTAAGGCTTGATTCCCCAGAACCCAAGTTAGCCAGATGCACAAGGGGGTACCTGCATCTCGAGATCATTTGCAGTGGCTGGAGACCCTGGTGAGCCCATTCTCTCTCTCTACCTACCTCTTTCTCTCTCTGTCTGTCACTCACAAATAAATAAATAAAAATAAACCAAAAAATTAGGGAAAAAAAAGATGAGTGAGGAAGAACAGAACCTGGGAAGATAAATAACCCTCAAATTAAGATTAAAAGTATTTTATTTGAGACAAACTCTTACTGTGCAGCCCAGGCTGACTTCAAACTCACAGTCCTCCTGCCCCCACTTCTGGAGTGCCAGAATTATGGTGTGTGTATCACCACGCCTGGTTCTTTTGGTTTTGTAACCGCTGGGATCAGAGGATCCCTCTTTCCATTTTGTCTAGGAAAGTTTTATTTATTTGGGGTTGATTTCCCTCAAAGCTCCTTTGTAGCCAGACGCTTTCAATGCTCCAAGTGCAGCTTGCTGAGGGCTTTTGTTTATGAGGCTTTGGCCTGTCATCCAACTTCATGCCCCGCCCTAATGTGTTAGGGCTCAGTAATAATGCACTTTTGTATTAAAACTTCTTGTCACTTGTACCAGTCAACTTTAAGTCACTGTGACAATATAGCTGAAATAAGGAACATAAAAGGAAGAACGGTTTATTTTGGCTCACCACCCAAGAGGTTTTCATCTCTGTTCACTTGAGCCTGTCACTTTGGACCTGTGACATCCCAGTACCTTATGGGGAGCACGAGCAGGTAGCAGGGGAGTCTTGTTTAACTCATACCAGTCAGGAAGTAAAAATAGAGAAGCAGGAAGGATCTGGGTTCCAGTGGCTCCTTCAGGGACTTGCAACAGAGGACCTAATTTCCTCCTGCTAGGTTCGAAGATTCCCCACTTCCCAGGAGTACTTCAAGGTAGTGATAAACCTTTAACACTGGGCCTTTGGGGGCCATTCTAGATTCAAAATAGTATTAGTTACTATAGATATTAGGATAATTTCACTCTTTCTTATTCTCTGTCTTTTCAGGATTGTCACTAATTCTGAATGGTCACAATATTAGAAAGAATGTTACATATAGCTTTCAACTTAAGGATATTTAATCAATCAGACAAATAGCAAATTGTGTTCTGTTATGTATTTTATTGGAGGAAATTGCACAGCTCTATCCCAACAACACTTCTTCACCATGTGCCGCAGTGACCTTGGTGTTGATGGTAGAAATCACCTGACCAAAAACAGCTGGTGGGAGGTTTGGCTTACAGACTCGAGGGGAAGCTCCGTGATGGCGGAGGAACATGATGGCACGAGCAGAGGGTGGACATCACCTCCTGGCCAACATCAGGTAGACAACAGGAGCAGGAGAGTGTGCCAAACACTGGCAAGGGGAAACTGACTATAACGTCCATACGGCAACCCCGAACAACAAACCTGCTCCAATTCCCAAACTGCCATCAACGGGATCAAGAATTCAGAACACATAAGTTTATAGAGGCCACCAGAATCAAACCACAGTGACTTACCAGGGACTGGGCTCTAGAAGGACAAAGGCAAGTACACTGTGCTTGTACTCAGGATCACTGGTGAGCTTCCATGACAGTCTACATTGAGTGTGGCCAGAACTGTGGCAACAGGCTTCAGTTGGAGCTGGAGGAAAAAAAAAAAAAACAAAAATCATAGCACAGACACAGAGGGAGGATTGCACTTTAGCGAGCTAATACTGATGGCTCCTCTCTCACTATAACCCTAAGATGCTTAACATCAGAGAGAGCAAAGATTACCCAAGGAGATGCAGATATTGTTTTATCAATTACTGTCTTTTACAGTTTCAATTACTCTTTTTCAAAAAATATGTTTTTTTAAATTTTTACATATCTGAGAACAAGAAAGAGGCAGATATATAGAAAGAGAGAGGGAGAATGGGCACACCAGGGCCTCCTGCCACTGCAAACAAACTCTGTACATATACATATACACCACCGTGTATACCTGGCTTCTATGTGTCCTGAGAATTGAACCTGGGTCCTTTGGTTTCTGTGGGCAAGTGACTTAACTTCTAAGCTGTCACTACAGCCCCTTCAGTTACTCATGATTCTTTCTTTATAACGTCTTTCCTTCCTCATGGGTCTCCTTCCTTGTGGATTTTGCTTTCACCTTCCACTCTCAGCTCACAACATATAGAACAGTGGCAATTCTCATACACGGACATAAAAACAAAACAACAAAAACAGTGTTTATTGGGTAACTCAACCTAGTTTGATAAGTGACTTAGGATACTTATTTTCTCTTGAGCTTTACATTTATGCCTCCCATTCATGTTTTGCTGCCAGTAGTATTCAACTTCTTAAAGATTCATTGGAAATATTAGATGTCTATAGCTATAGATAGAGTGGGATATGGCCACAGAATTTGAAATGTTCACTGGCTCCTTCAAAATATGACCTTCTATGACTGCCACATGGTTATATGTACTGATAGTTTTTGTTGTGCTGATTTTGCTCAGTTGGTCACAGGTGAACATTTTTATTTTAACCCTGACCCAGTTCTTAGTCAGATGCTATTTAGTCCTATGACAAATGTTCAATAAAAATTCCCTTGGGACTCTGCCAGTAAACAATGAAGTTTGCTTGTAACCATCCTCTTTGTCCATTACATATACAACCAAGAGGACACTGGGCTGGGAGAGTAGGCGGAAACGACACGATCCTTTCCCACATACACCATGATGACAAGGTAGCCTACCTGTGCTCTGCTTGCTTAGAGAAAGCAGAAGTGGGAGGTGTGGGAAGGTGTTAGCAGCATTAGAAGCTGGTGTTTCAAGAAAGGATTTGCCAAAGAGAACTGGGTGACATATCTGAATGGAAGTCCACTCAAGCTGCAGTCAGTGATGTCTAGGGTCCCAGAAGTAACAGGCATACCGGTCTCTCTTCTAGGATGCCCTGTGATCCTATCTCCTATCAACATGCATATCCCCAGAACAAACCCTTGTCTTGGCCTTTCCTAATCATTCTCTGGAGCCGAAGTTTACATAAGTAACTAGCCATGACGTTGACATCCACCTTTTAGCCTCCTGTGCTGGTTTCTGGAACACTTCAGGCAGCTGAATTTTATTGAAGAGGCAGACATGGAAATACTTCACTGTGACATCAAAGTGTGGTCTGTGCTAGGAAACCCATCAGCCAGAGCAAACCTGGCTACAGAGTCGGATGGTTCATTGAGATCTGTGGATTGACTTAACACAAGCTGATTGTCATAGATTAGATTCTCTTTTTCTTTTTTTCTAGATTTTTTTTTCTTTTCTTCTTTCCCATTCCCGTCCTTCCTTCTCTCCCCCATCCTTGATTTCTCATATTGTACACAGAGAATTTGGTTCATGGTTTTGGACAATAGCTGATATGGTAAAATCAAAATTAGTATTTATATGTACATTCTGAAACAAGTCAAAAAATTCAATGCAATTATATCCTTATGTATAAAAAAAATTAAATGCATGGCTGGGGAGATGACTCTTGTTTACAAATTCTGCAGGCCCAGGTTCAATTCCCCAATGCCCACATAAAGCCAGATGCACAAAGTGGTGCATTGGTCTAGGGTTCGTTTGCAAAACCAAAAGGCCCTGACACACCCGTGCATTCTCTCAAACTCTCTCACCCTCTTTCTCTCTTTATTTTCTCTCAAATAAATAAATAAAAATAAGAAGATTAAATACAATTGTGTCTTCTAGTAGGACTAGAAGAACCACTTCAAGAAAAAAGAGGTCCTAGAAATAAGTCCCTCTCATATGTGTCCCCAAATGCTCAAATGTGCCTTACTACTTAACTTTGATCCTTCCATTTGAAAACAAAGAGAAGCAACAAAAGCAAAAGGTCACATCTATAATTATGATTACAAAGTCAGATCATCATTCCTTCAAGAAGTAGGCATGAGCAGTAACTAGACTCAATTACAATTTGTGTGTGCCTTGGATATAGTTTGTCTAAACTCTGCTGTAAAATGATGCCACAGGGCTGGCGAGATGGCTCAGTCAGCAAAATGCTTGATGCAAAAGCCTTACAACATGAGTTTGAATCCCTAGCACCCATGTATAAGCTGGACACGGGGGTGTACATCTGTAATCCCGGCACTGGGGACGTCAAAGTAGGAGGATCCTCAGGACATGCTGTTCAGCTAGTCTAGCCAAATAACCGACTCCAGGTTCAGTGAGAAGCACTGTTTCAAAAAATAAGGTGGAGAGCAGTTGAGGAAGACACCCAATGTCAACCTCTAGCCTCTGTACACACATGCGCACACAGGCACCCACACACATAAGAACATGCACACGTGCACCACTCACATGTACTGTCCTCTCACACAAAGATTCCATGAGAGTCTTGCATTGTTTCACATTGGCAAGGCATCTCCAGGCTTTTCCTTCATTATGCAAATGTAGAGTGAATAGCAAATTGCATAAGCGAGATGGCTTAGATCAGTTCCTCATATGGCCACCTGATGCCACCAAGACATGGTAAATTGAGGCTGCTGCTGTGACAGCATGGCATTCTATTTACTAAAAAATTTATTCATGTTTTATAAGCAGAAATGTATTCAAAAATAGCCATTATAGCCATGAAATTAAAAAAAAACAAAAAATATATAAAGTAGCAATGTAGCCAGTGATTATCATTATTACATGTCCTTTACTATACATAACTGTATACTCATATGACAAGCAATAGTTTTGTTTATAGCAGCATCACCCACACACAATCAAGCCTTGCATGGCACTATTACATTATGATAATTACAACATCACTAGACATTAAGAACTATAAGGGCTGAGGAAGTGGTTGGATTATTGCATTTGTCTACAAAGCCTAATGAACAGGGTTCAATTCCCCAGTACCCATGTTAAGCAAGATGCACAAGTTGGCATTTGCACCTGGAGTTCCTTTGCAGTGGTAAGAGGCTCTGCTATACCCATTCTCATTCCTTCATTCTTTCTCTCTCTATGCTTACAAATAAGTAAATCAAAATTCTTCTAATAAAAGAACTTTTAGCTCCATTGTAATCTTAGGGAACCATAATATATATATACATAATATATATACATACTATATATATATATATATATATATATATATATATATATATATGGTCCATCATTGGCTGAAACCTAATTCTGCAACACCTGGCTGTACTATTATTATATCCATTTTGTAAATAACAGCTAGCTTAGGGAACTGGCCCCAGGTTTTCCCTCTGTCCAGGAGAGTGTAAGTGGAAGCATGATTGAAGCACTCTAGACAGGCCCTGCAAGATGGTTAATCCTCATCATCAACATAACTAGATTTAAAGTCACCTAAGTGGTTGAGCCACACCTCTGGTGGTGTCCTTGAGGGTGTTTCCAGGGAGGATTAGGTGAGGAGGGAAGATCTATCCTAAATGTGGGCAGCACCATCCCACAGGCTGAGGGACTGAAAGAAGGAGAAAGCCGGTGTTGAGCACCAGCTCTGCTTCCCCATGCCTTCCCCACCGTGAGGGGCTGAGCCCTCTGAAATCATGAGCCAAAATAAATCGTTCTTCCCTTAAACTATCTCTGTCAGCAAGTTTAGACACAATAACATAAAGCTGAGCCTGCTTCTTACCTGGAAAAACAAAGTTAGAACTCTTTGTTGGGAACTTTCCAATAGGAAGCTAAAAGCAGCCAGTGATGGTTTCTAACTTAAATTCATATTCTTCACTCCCTTATATAGTTCCCCCTTGAATTCACCTGATCCAAGAAAGGAGAAGTAGAGTAATTTCCAAGAATTGGGGATATCTCCCACACACCAGTCTTTCCTGAGGGCATTATCTGCTCTGCCCATCTATGAAGATGTGAGCATTATGACTCCATTTAGAAAGTCTATGGTCCTCCATGGCTATCTTCAAATGTCAGGCAAAAACCAGTACCTTTTCTGACAGCAAGTCTGTATAGGAGAAGTCAGAAAACTTGGTTAATCCTGAAAAGGCTATACAGTGCAGAGAATATCAAAGAAGGCAGGGACCAGGGAATATCTCTACTGACTCGGCAGTCTGGACTCACAGGGCCCCTGTAGGGGGCGTGAGCAATCAGGCATGTCCTCAAGTCAGCTAGCCCTGTAATATGCCTCAGAGCCTGGCCTTGTGACCGTAGATCCTGAACCACTCTCCATAACATCATGAGGATACCCAGATATCTGATGCCACCATTCTTGCTTTGGAAGGAGACATATAATAGTCAGGGCCAGATGGCATCTGATGAGCCAGACCATTCTTTTAAACTATTTGTTAAAATGATTTTTATTTATATATTTGTTGCAAAGAGAGAAGGAGAGAAAAGGGCAGATAGAATGGGTGTGCCAGGGCCTCTAGCTACTGTAAATGAACTCCAGATGCCTATGCAACCTTGTACATCTGGCTTACATAGGTCTTGTAGAATCAAATCTGGATCCTTAGGCTTTGTGGGCAAGCGCCGTAAACATTATGCCATTTATCCAGCTCCAAAACTATGTTTAACAGGAGAGGGTTATGCAAAGCCCTTTCAGATGTTAGAATTAATATCCTCCACAGCATTATATCCCATTATATAAATCCCAACTAATTCTTAAAAATCTCCAAAAACTCAAGTATCACAGTGTCTCTCTACTGATTAAGGATTCCTAGGTTTTCTCCTTGAGCCCAGTTAGAGAATTTCTCATAATTACTAATTCCCCAAAGAGAGAGGTCATTGAAGAGATTCCAACCACTTTGCTTTGTTTTAAAGATCTTAATGCTCCTATTTTATTTCTGTGGGCGCTGACAAGGAGAGTTAACTCTTAGGAGATGAAAAATGGCTCATAGAAGAACCAAGAAAATGAAAAATTACCAGCACAGAAATGAAAGCACTGGGTTGGAATGGCCTCCAAAACTAGCCTTCTATTCCTGTCACTCTGATATTTGGAGCAGTAAAGCGGGCTGGAAAAGAAAGAAAGGGCACAAAAGAGAGAGAGAGAGAGACTGATAGACAGACAGAAAGTTTCTGGGAATTTTGCAAACTTCTTCTAAAAATGGCTTTAGGAAGTTTCAGCATTCTGAATGAATTTTGGGTACTATTTAATTCCTTCCTGAATGGATAAGGGATTCCCTGAACTCCCAGCTATTGAAAGGATTAACTAGGGCCAGTGGTGGGATGGCCTTCAGAGGACAATACTGAAGTTAAAAGTGAGACATTTCTTAAATTCCTACAGGTAAGTGATAGAACAAAGTTGTAGATTTTATACTGAGCAATTTAGTAGTAATCTGCTAGTGGAGTATTCCAAGTAATGTAAGCTTCTTTATAAACCTCACATTGCTTTGTATTGATTCTTATTGAGATTCCCCAACCCAGTCTCATGGTCAGTGATGAAATGCACTTCCATTGGCACTCCCCCATCACTATGGCACAGGCAAACATGAAGATAGCTAGAATTCCATCTTTTTCTTGATACTTTCAAATGCAAAAATTGCAATTAAAATGGACATGTGCCCTACTATCATTATGACAATACAATGATTCTAAGGATTGTCTGTAGTTTTTGTTTACATGCCAAAGTCCATAAATATTCAAATAATCTATCTTTTTTCAATGCTCTTAAAAATATTTTATTTATTTATTTGCAAACAGAGAGCAAGAAAGAGAAGAAATAGGCATGCCAGGGCCTCTAACCACTGCAAATGAATTTCAGAAGCATTTGCGACTTTGAGTTTCTGGCTTTATATGGTTATGGGAAAATTAAACCCAAGCCATCAGGCTTTGTAAGCAAGTACCTCTAGCCACTGAGCCATTTCTCTAGCCCTAATGTGTCTTTAAAAAGCACATTTAGGACATCAAAAGAAATAAGATGAGAGCTGAGGAGATATCTTAGTAAAACTGCTTGCCTTGCAAACATGAAGCCCTGAATTTGATCCTCAGAAGCCATTCCAAGCAGCCTTAGGCACATCCCTATATCCAAGGGCTGAAGAACCAGCAACAAGAGGATCTCCAGGGCTCAGTGGACAGACAGAAGGATCTCCAGGGCTCACTGTCCAGCCAGACTAGTCTAATTGGTGAGCTCTAGACCAATGAGAGTTCCTGTCTTAAACACAATGGACAGTGTTCCTATTGTTCCTAATGATGACATCTACAGTTATCCTCTGTTCTCTACCTGCAGGCAGTCATGTTCATGCATGCACACATATACTGCTCCTCTCACACACACACAAGAGTATTCATGTGCCTGTGCACATAAGCAGACATTAAAAGTAGAACTAAGATAAAAAATACTAACTGAATTTGCAAGGACCATGCTAATCTTCTCTTTCATTCAAGTTTGGTATGTATGCTGACAAAGTATGCATGAGTATCATCATCTTTAGGTGATTTTCAGATCATTGTCTCATCACTTTTGCCTTGGTTGCATGGAATATTTCTGAAGCCCATTATTCTTGCCACTTTCATGTTGGAAGTGTTTGTGTTTGGCTTGAGTCAGGGTCTTACTGTGCAGCTTAACCCAGACTACATATATGATCCTCTAACCTCAGCCTTCCCTGTGCTGGGATTACAGGCATGCATCATTATACCTGTCTCATTCTTGGCTCTTAATGATAAATTGCTTCATTCTCACCAACTATTGTAATTACCTTCATATTGCTAGCACAAAGCATCTGTCCAAAAGTAGTGGATGGGAGAAAAGTTTTTGGGAAAAGCTCCATGATGGCAGGGAAAAACATGACATGAGCAGAGGGTAGACATCAGCTTTGCCACAGCAGGTGGAAAACAGCAGCAGGAGAGTGAGCCAATGAACACTGGCAAACTGAGGGTTAAAAATATCTCACAGTCCACTCCCCAGTGACACACCTCCTCCAGCAAAGCTCCACCTCCCAAATTGCTATCAGTGGGAAACTAATTCAAGACACATGAATTTATGACACCTAATTCAAACCATCACACCAACTTAATTTGACATAGTTTATTGGACTGGTTCTACCATGTATAGTTATGCATTTTTGCATGAAATATTAGGCCCAAGTTTCCCAGGCATCAAACTTACCTATAGCTGCTACAGCAGATGTACACCCTGGGTATGCACTTGCTGGAAACACCTCAGGTAACATATACCATGTGCAAATTTCTTCCATTTAAGTAATTTGCAGCATACTCTGAAAACATTAAAAACATGACTGCATTAGTTGGTTTTTTTAAACTTCTTTTGACAACTTCCATAATTATAGACAATAAATCATAATAATTCCCTCCCCTACTTACCCCTTCACAAATCCACTCTGTATCATATCCCACCCCCCTCTCAATTAGTTTCTCTTTTATTTTGATGTCATCCTCTGTTCCTCCTATTATGAGAGTCCTATGTAAGTAGTACCAGGCATTGCAAGGTCATGGACATCCAGGCCATTTTGTGTCTGGGTGGATTAGTTTTTGATTTGCATGAATGGCATGATAATTTGTAATAATGTGTGTCAGGTTATATACTTTTCACATGAAGTATGTAGATAAGTCTTATATATTTAAAAGATACTACAATGTTTACTTTTGCTTCTCTCTAAAATAAGCTATTTTCTCAGTGGAAAATAAGAATTGACAGATGGTTAACAGGAATTCTGCTGCTTAAATGGGACTTGCTTTACAATGTTAGAGAACTTTAACCTTAAAGTAGTGTAGAAGAGCTGGGTGTGGTGGCACATACCCTTAATTCCAGCACTTGGGAGGCAGAGGTAAGAGGATCACCATTAGTTCAAGGCCACCCTGAGAATACAGAGCAAATTCCAGGTCAGCCTGGGCTACAGTGAGACCCTACCTAGAAAAAAACAAAAAAAGTAGTGTAGAAGCAGTCATTTTGGAAAACCCTTGAGGGGCTAGAGAGATGTCTTAGCAGTTAGGATGCTTGCCTGTAAAGCCAATGACTCAGGTTTGTTTCCCCAGTGCTCATGTAAAGCCAGATGCACAAGGTGGTGCATGCGTCTGAAGTTCATTTGCAGTGGCTAGAGGTCCTGGTGTGCAGATTCTCACTCTTTCTCTCTCCCTCTCTTTCTCTCTCCTGCTTAAATAAATAAATAAATATGATTTGAAAAGCCTTGAGCTTGACAATGAGTAGGAGAGATGCAGTGGCTTATAAAAACTCCATGCAATAAAAATCTCAGATTATATCTTAATTCTGTTTCCACATTTGTCACCACCCCCAAATTCTGAAGTGCTTTCCCGCATCCTCATATCCTTGAGACAATCACAGTAACATTGATGAAAACAATCAGACTTTAAATAGTATTTTTAGTACTATCATAAAACAAATGTCTGACCATAGTCAAAGTTTTAGAAAATCTAGCAAAACCTAAAGGCATAAGAATTAATGACCAGCTGTTTGTCTACTTACTCTTGGTGCAATCACATTCTTCACATTAATCTTTATTTTCAACTAATAAGGTATAAATATAGATTTTTTTGGATGCAAAATTAGACTCATAGTGAACACACTGTTTTGCAAGGTGCTATTCCTGAGCAATGTATCAGGAACATTTCCCCAGGTTATAAGATGTGATTTTCTTACAACATCATTTTTATGGCTGCAAAATAAAATAAACCATGATATAAATATATCAGGGCTTATTTAAACAATTCTCTTGGGCACAGGATCTTGTTGTTATAAAAACAATGTCATGTCATCCTGGCAAGTAAATCTTTCCCTCTGTCTAGATTCTTGTTTTATGATTAAATTGAAGGAGTTGAAGGTCATGAACATTTGCAGAGCTTTTGAAACATATACTCCTTGTTCCTTCAGAAAAAGACCCTGATATTTTTGTGTTTATGGACAAAGCTATAGGATACTGAGTGGCAGATAGGCCAGTGTCCCGCCTCTGTAACAACTGTCATAACCAGGTTTGGTGAGAATTGGTTTACCTGCTTGGTGAAGGAGACTCCAAATACGCAGGCCTCCAATGACCTTGAACTATAGTAACTGACCTTACCTTATATCCATTGTCAGAATCTAGAATTCAACTGGACACATACTGGCTTGCAGACAAGATATCTGGGTTAAAGTCCTAAGCCAAATTGGGCAGATAATCTTCTATCTCTGGGCTCTTGTGGTGGTTTGAGTGTTAACTACCCCTTATTGACTCATGTGTTTGGATACTTAATCCCTAGGTAGTGGCACTGTTCAGGAAGGTGTTAGAACCTTTATCAGGTGAAGCCTTGGTAGAAGTGTGTCACTCCGGGCAGATCTTGAGGGTTTATAGTCCAGCTCCACTTGTGATCTCATCTATTTCCCTCTCTGCCGATGTGACAACGTGATGCCAGCTTTCTACTCCTGCCACACCTTCCCCATCATGATGAAACATCGCAAAACTGTAACATTAAATAAACCCTTTCACTCCTTAAATGGCTTCTGGCTCAGTGCTTTGTTCCAGCAAAAAGAGAGCAGATGGTGCTGCTTTGTTTGCGCACCGAATAAGGAAGGCCTTGTTCTAAATGGGCTCTGTTTTTCAACTAAAGCAAAAAAGTCACATGATTTGTTATGTGTTTTAGCAATACACCCAATAAAACATGCCTATTTTGCAGACTATGAACTCAGTTCCAAGCCTAGGTAACCTAAAATTTGTTGACCATAAGAGACAGCTTAAAATGCCCTTTAAGAAAAGAGATGCTCTGGTTTTATGGATGTCACATGAAGCTCATCACCTCCAGCTGGTGATATTCACAAATGACACCTGACTCTTGTAGGCTCACCTCACAAACAACTGTGCCACCTACATGATACTCCCTAGACATGGGGCCAAATCCTGCTGCACGAAAACATGACACTTCACAAAATCCTTCAAGATTATGACCCAAAACAAGGTGAAACACCGAATCCCAATCAGGGCAGGTACTTGTTCCAAGCCAGCAGCTCATTTACTCACCCTAAACAGAGACATGGTGTTCTTTAGTTTTGTAACTGGAAAACAGCCCAGAAATGGTCTAGCTTCCTCACCAGCCTGAACAGGCAGCTTGATGGAGGTGACAATGAACTGAGCCAGACCAACTCTGCTTTTTTGCTCTCTGTGCTAATTTATTTTACTCACTGTTTCTCTGGGGTGGAGGAGGATAAAGTTGTACCTATTCAGAAATAGTCTGCATTGCTGGGCATGGAGGCACACACCTTTAACCCCAGCACTCAGGAGTTAGAGGTAGGAAGATCATAGAGAATTCAAGGCCACCCTGAGACTACACAGTGAGTTCTAGATCAGCCTGGGATAGAGTGAGACCCTACCTTTAAAAACAAACAAACAACAACAACAAAAATAATAGTCTTTGCATTGGATTACCAGCTTCACTTGGGCCTCTCAGGTTAGGGGGAAGAGATAACTGTTGAATTTCTCTTTGCACCATGAATGCTATCATCTATTTATTGAAAGTATGCTATGTTACAGAGATTGGACTAAAAATATTACATATATTAGCTGCCTTGGTCATTAAACTGACTGTTTTCAAGGTCAGTCTCCTTAATTTTAAACACAACGCAACTGGGCAGAGAGAGTCTAATTTCTCCAAAGCCAAGCAAGTGCAGTAAAATTGAGAAATGACTGTAAGTCTGTCTGACTTCCAGGCCACTATTCAGTTTATTCCCATCATTAAGTTATTATCTCTTTGATATAAAATGTATCCCATGAGTTCATGTATTTGAACACTTGGTCCCCAGCTAGTGGTGCTGATTTGGGAGGCTGTGAAATCTTTGGGAGGTGGGTTGTAACCTGAGGAATTAGGTCTCTGGTGGTGGTGGGGGTGCACAACAGGTCTGAGGCTCATAACCCGGCCCTGCTTCCTGTCCTATTTCTGCTTCCTGATCCATGGGGTGCGACCCATCCATCAGCCTCATGCTCCTGCCACCTCACCCTCAAGCTGTTCTCATGGCCATGCCTACCCTCCCATAATGGGCCTTATTCTCAAAGCACCTGCCCAAATAAATCTTTCCTGCCTTAACTTGCTCCTCATCAGAGATCTGTTACAGTGTTAAGGGAAGGACTTATAAGAAGGGAAAATTGACAAAAGCTCCTGGTAGAATCTGTTAGTGTCTGCAATGAAGCAGAATGCATTCTATTTCCCAAGGATCACACTTATTCCTCTGATTTATCTCTATCAAATTTTTGTTCTGCTTTAGCTAGATCTTAGCCTCCCATTTCCCCATTAGTGTAATAAACACCAATGTTTAACTCTAAAAGTAATGCTCATCTTTTATCCCAGTAGTTCTCAAAATATTTCAACTGTATGGAGTTTAATTTGCATGTTCTTATTCAGCATTCATATATGCATACAGGCAACAAATTTCCATAGAGCAATATTTATTCTTAATATACAAAATGCACTCAACTTTCTATTCTGTTCTATTTTATTTCATTTAGAAATGTTATTTACAATTTACTGCATGGGTCACTAATAGGACCTGAAACTCATCACCCTTTGATGTAGACAACAAATATGAACAACGGAAGACATTCGCTCTGGAGTTTGTGAGCAGTTACCTCATCCTCACCAGTGTCTTTCCTTTCTTCTTTCATGTCCACTCACCAACAGCAGAATCTAGTACTTCATATTGAATATTTTAATTTCTAAAACTCTCATTCATGTTTTACTTCAGGCAAAGTCTGCCCTCTAATGAAGCAAAAGCACCATTGATTGCAAAGACTTATTTCTCAGAAAATGAAAAAGGGGAAAATGTTCAAATACAAAGGAGCTAAATGACTGTGAATGGTCATAGCATTCACTTAGTCTAAACTGCTTATTTCAAAAGTAAAATAATCTAAGGTCCAGAAAGGCATCTTCCTCCATAATTCCATGTGGAATGACTATGGGCAAGAAAGAATCAACCTCCATGTCCCAATGTGGACCAGCAGGGTGCTCTCTAGGGCTCTGAGAACTCTCTGAGTCAACAGCAACAAGAAATGAGAAGTGAGGCTAGGCCTTCATTGGGTTATGGAAAATAAAATAAAATCCCTATTCTAAAAAAAGAAGTCCTATTAACTTGGACTCAGTGAAGCAAAGCTGGGGAATTAAGACATCCTTAATTCTCAATATTTCAACTAACATACCAGAAAAGTTTACAACATAATTTTAAGAAATAATTTTAGATTGCTGTGAAAACAAGGACAGTGAGCATTTACGTACCAATCATTCAATAAGGATGGCCTGAACAAGAGGCAGAAGAGGAATGAGAACCTAATTTCCATGTCTGTCTATGATGTGCTGGTTACCTTCTCTCCTTTTCTAGCCCTCCAAATACTGTTGACAAATAGTCATCTTTTTACCCCTTCCCTGTCCTCAGATGAACAACCATATTCTAGTGTATGATGAAAACAAGTCTATACTACCAAGTGTTCCATCTCCAGTACCTTTGTAGGTATTTTTCATGAATGGATGGATAGATATAAATACATATTTAAGCTTGCCTTTATCATGCTGGATATATTTGAAAACTAACTTTCACTTGCCTAATTCCCTACCCATCTTTAAAGATTCAAATTAAACTGTCATCTTTGCCATAAACAAATCCTCAACTTTCTCTGAGATAGTCATAAACTTCCCTACTGGCTCCCTTCGATGTCACATGTGCTCTGCTTCTAGCCTCTAGATTATTCGAGCATAGTTTTTAAATATTTTATCTTCTAGCTTTTAATGTAGCAAAGAAGTGCAAGCAAGTATGAATGAGTGCTCCTGAAACTAAAGGGCTATGTCCATCAGAACCTTGCCCAATCTCTAATCTACTCACCCCTGTTTTCCTCAGAGGTTACTGGCTTCACAGAAGCCTGAGGATAGTTACAAGGAGAATGTGTGTGTGTGTGTGTGTGTGTGTGTGTGTGTGTGTGTAATGGGAAGTTCTAATTAGGAGGGACAGCTCTAGTATTATTCCCTGAAAGACATTTAAAAATTGCAAAACTCTCCTAGGATCAACCAAGCTGCTCTTAGTTGTGATCAGAACAATGCACACTCAAAACAGATTTTAATCAACTGCAATTATAATCGCAGGTATGAGGACATGAAGGCATGCCTTAATTTTTTCAGGGGGAAGGGATACAGTACAATTCCTGTGAAACTGATTAAACTGAAAAATATTCCATTGTGCTGAATCTACAGTAAATATTACCTCCCGTAGCCTTTGCACAGCAAGGAGTAATTCGTCCCTCCTCCCTGATAGAGCTTTAGAAAGGCAAAAGGAATTTGGTATTATCAATGTGCTGGTTTATCAGATATGAATTCATTTGTTTTTCTCAAAACCACTTATCAGCATGAACAGAGCTGGCTGGCCCAAGAGTGGATTGTGCTCCAAATACCCTTTCTGAGTTCCCTGGGGTTCAATTTTTTTTTTTTTTTTATCTCCCAGTTTGTTTCCCCTGTTTGTTTGTGTTTTTTTAACCTTTTACCTATTGAGGTGGATTTCTGGGTCAAGATCCCTGTAAAGACACTGGGAATGAAGGAAATGCCCATGTCAGGCTGTCTGCCCGCCAGTCTGCTGGGTAGGGTTTCAGCCTGAGAGGAAAGCCCTGGACAGTTGGACTTAAGTGAGATGAATTGTCTGGCGATGGCTGTAGGGTGAGCCATGGGGACCCTCTTCTTGAAGCTGCTGTTTTGTTCTCTATCTGAGCACTCTGCAAAATGTACAGTGGGAGACACAGGAGTTGGTAGATCTGCATGCTAAGCCCATGCATGCTCAGCTAACATGTCAGGAGAAAGAAAGGGGCATCCTCCAATCCAGCCCTATCTCCTGCCTCCCCTCATCTTGAAGGGCTCCACTGATCCCACAGCAGCAATGTAGGGCAGCCTCGTGAAGTACCTCTGTACCTCTGCTTCTTTGAAGTCTGCCGTTGGTCATCTGCTTCCGTGATTTGAGATGTATTCTCATAGTGTGTTTGAAGACCACCACGTTGATCTATGGGATGCTTGATATCTGTTACTTTCACACAGGTGTACCTAGAAGTTTAATGCAGATATTTTCCATCCCTTGAACAAAACCAGCTCTACAACACTTCAAGGAAAATACCCTGTAGTGCTCAGAAATCTCTCTAAAATGAGTTTATGTTTTATCCTGTAGGAAATGTTGAACTATGAAGTTGTAAATTTCAGTTAGTCGCCAAGCACTTGTATATTCCAAGAGAGATGCTAGAGAACTGCATTAGGTCAAATGGGAGTGCTCAGAAATCTCTCTAGTGGTGAAGTAAATGCTCAAGGCTGCCAAAGGGGATTTTTCAGGGCAACATGGCATAGCTGTTATGACACTTGCCTGCAAAGCTAAAGGACCTACGTCTTATTCTCCAGAACCTATGTAAGCCAGATGCACAAGATGGCACATGCATCTGGACTTTGTTTGCAGGGGCTGGAGGCCCTGGTGTGCCCATTCTCTATCTCTATCTGCCTCTCTCTCTCTCTTTCTCCCTCTCTCTTTCAAATAAATAAATAAAAATAAAGGGATTGCTCTCTAGTTCTATCCAATGGATAGAAGAGAAGTAAGCCATTTTTGGGATTTTTTTCTTTGGACTATATACTAATTCCATTTGCTTTAGAATTTTGAGGACTTGCATCTACATACACCTAGCACATTTCATGTGAAAGGGCCTGAAATTGAACTTGAGTTGAAGTTGTTAGAAATGGCTGATGGGCTGGAGAGATGGCTTAGTGGTTAAGCGCTTGGCTGTGAAACCTAAGGACCTGGTTAGAGGGTTGATTCCCCAGGACCCACATTAACCAGATGCACAAGGGGCCACATACATCTGGAGTTTATTTACAGTGGCTAGAGGCCCTGGTGCGCCCATTCTCTCTCTCTCTCTCTCTCTCTCTCTCTCTCTCTCTCTCTCTCTCTCTCTCTCTTTCTCTCTTTCTCTTTTTCTCTCTGTCTGTTGCTCTCAAATAAATAAAAATAAAAACAAAACAAAAAATTAGAAATGGCTCATAATCACAGAAACTCTTTATTTCTGGGATGATGTTGGCAGGTCTGTAGTAACAGTGTTGGGAAAGATCTTAAAATTTAAAAGCAGCCTTTGAGTGCCAGCCTAGACTCACACTATCTAAGCAAGTTTGTTCAGCCTTTCTTATAAAAACTTCCCAAGGAAGTTACTTCACAGCTCTCTTTAGTGAAGTCTTCCAGCTTTATGGTGTATGAGGATAGCAAGGAAATCAGAGTCTAGGTCAAGATTGCAAAGCTGACGACTGTCTGGGAATATGCCGGTGGCTTGATTGGGCATGAGTCAGCTGCCAGGAGCCCAGGTAGTCAAAGCAAAACACCCACAGACAGCATGTGTATTTACCAGAGGTCAGAGCAAGGAAGACATCAGCAAGGCAAGGTGGAGTTGTAGGCATTTGAGAAGACAGGTACCAAGGTCTAGGTAGGAGAAATGCCAAGAAAATTTCCATGTAAAATTACCCACAAGTTGGTCATGCCTCAGCATTGAAAGGAGTTGCTTTTATGTCCTGAGTGTGAGCTCTGGGTTAAGACACGGAGACATTTCAGAATGGCCAGCCTGAGCCAACAAGAGGAAGACAAGGATCCTGACTTAAAACACAGAGCCTCACTGGAAGTGTGTGACGCCACATCCCTTCCCGAGGACACTCATGTCAGGATACGCTCCTCCCTTTTCATTTCTCTAAGTGTCAAAGTCAGTGACACCAGGTCCGGCCATGCTTGCAGCTTTCTCGAATGGCTACTCTGCAAATGCATGCTATCCAACTCCCCTGGGTTGATGAAGCTGAAGCACTGGGCAGGAGAAATGTTCTCGCTCCCAGAGCAAAAGCAGAGCTCCAGCCCCAGCCTCTCAGGAACGTCGGAACAGACTAGAGTTCCTCACGTTTACCATTCCTAGCGAGGGGTAATGTGCCTTCTCTCAGACATTAAGCATCACTTAAGTAGTCTCTTCTCACCAGCCCATTGGACACTGTGATCAAACACCTAGGAAAAAGAAGGTATTGGGCTGGGGAGATGGTTTAGTGGTTAAGGTGCCTTCCTGAAAGCCAAAGAACCCGAGTTCAATTCCCAAGGACCCACATTAGCCAGAGGCACAAGGTGACACATATGTCTGGAGTTCTTTTGCAGGGGCTGGAGGCCCTGGTGCACTCATTCTCTCTCTCTATCCCTCTTTCTCTCTCTAACTCAAATAAATAAATAAATATTTTTAAAAGAATGCATCTTTATAATCATATTTTAAAATCTACTAGTTCTCTACACTGCCAAATACTTTTTTTTTTTTTTTTTTTTTTTGGTTTTTCAAGATAGGGTCTCACTCTAGCTCATGCTGACCTGGAATGCACTATGGAGTCTCAGGGTGGCCTCAAACTCATGGTGATCCTCCTACCTCTGCCTCCTGAGTGCTGGGATTAAAGGCATGCACCACCATGCCCGGCTAAACTGCCAAATACTTAAATTGGTTATCTTTAACTGTTACTATGGCCATAAAATGGAAAAATTGATTACAAAAAAATATGTTTGTGGCCTTAATTTCTGTTAACAATCACTAAAAGCTATTATAGTGTCTGTGTGCTTGTGTGTGTGTTCATATTCTTGGTATTCTTGCGTGTGCAGGTGAGAATATAGGTGGGTAGGTACATGGGCATGTAAGGATAATGTTGGGTGTTGATCCTCGGGCACCATCTATGGCGTGTGTGTGTGTGTGCGCGTGTGTGTGTGCAGTAGGGTTTTTCACTGGCTTGTAACTCAGGCTAGACTGGCCAATGAAATCCAGGGATCTGCCTGTCTGCCTCCTTAGCACTAGGATTACAGATGACTATCACCAAGGCTAGTTTTTTTCTTTTTTTCACATAACCCTCATGTTTTCAAGGCTTAGTACTGAGGCTGAGGTGTCTTCCCCTATCCTTCATTCACTTTAGCACTCAACTAAAATCTAGAGAGGTCTTGGTTATTTTCTTTTCTTTTTTTTTTTTTTACATATATTTTATTTTGAGAGAGAGAAAGAGGCAGAGAAAAAGAGAGAATGTGAGAATGGGCAAGCCAACAAACTCCAGATGCGTGGATTACCTTGTGCATTTGGCTTACGTGGGTCCTAGAGAGTCGAACTGGCATCCTTTGGCTTTGCACGCAAACACCTTAACTGCTAAGCCATTTCTCCAGCCCATCTTAGTTATTTTCTATCTCGTGTTTCATTGGAAAGAAAGACATTTATGTCTTAGGTATTAAGTATGAATATGTTAGTGATTTCTCTCTGTGGTTTTAAAAGATATTTTCTTTTTATTTATTTGACAGAGAAAGGGGGAGAAAAAGAGAGAGAATGGGCATGCCAGGGCCTCCAGCCACTGCAAACAAACTCCAGACACATGTGCCACCTTTTGCACCTGGCTAACATGGGTCCTGGGGAATCGAACCTGGGTCCCTTGGCTTTGCAGACAAATGCCTTAGCCACTAAGCAATCCTTCTACCCTCTCTTTTTAAAGACCATAATTTGGAAATATTCTACATGCCTCATAATAGAGCCCTTAAAAAATTACACTCGGGCTGGAGAGATTGCTTAGCGGTTAAGTGCTTGCCTGTGAAGCCTAAGGATCCCGGTTTGAGGCTCGCTTCCCCAGGTCCCACGTTAGCCAGATGCACAAGGGGGCGCACACGTCTGGAGTTCGTTTGCAGAGGCTGGAAGCCCTGGCGCGCCCATTCTCTCTCTCTCCCTCTATCTGTCTTTCTCTCTGTGTCTGTCGCTCTCAAATAAATAAATAAATAAATAAATAAATAAATAAATAAATTACACTCATTGGCACTGCTAGCGGGTTTTGAGTAGCCAGTCTCAGTATTTCCGTGGTGATGAGAAAAATGCTAGGCAGGTAGAACTGGGATGAATTGCCTGGCAATGGTTTCCAGAGAAAATCATCAGTGGGGTGGCTTTCCTCTCACAGCTGTCATTTGCTTTCTTTCCCTGGGCACAGAAGGAAATGCCCTACCTGAAGGGCAGGTCTTAGACCAGGCTAAGTCAGTGTAGATAGAATCAGCAGCTACACCCTCACCCACCCACACATTGGTGACCCTATCACTCCATGTCAGGCACTTAGGTAAATGCATGCTCCTAACCTGGGTTTCTACATCCTGTCTGGGATCCCTACGAATCTGGTCACTGAATGAATTCTACACCTTCACAGGTCACCATTGCCTAGTAAAAAGGCTAAACGCACTTCTTGGGCACTTCAAGACCAGTCTGAAACCTCCCCACTCCTAATTCCCTCACTACCCTTTAGTTTCTTTCCACTGGTGAAATGATCTCTTCACTTCCCCAAGAATAAGCATGTACCTCTAGGTCTTTACTTTTGAAAATGTCCTGATAGGGATACCTTAGAATTTGATCCAAGTTTTGAATTCCTACTAATTTTTCAACACACAGTTCAAATTCAAATTCTACTGCCAAGTCTTTCCATTTATGAGCTACACTAGAACTTACCTGTACTACCTGTTGGACATTTTCTACTCTGTGTTCATGCTTGTACTTGACAGTATGTTGTTACTTCACTAAGTTGTTTAAGGACAGAGGCTAGGCCAGAGCGGTGGCGCATGCCTTTAATACCAGCATTTGGGAGGCAGAGGTTTGTCATGAGTTCAAAGCCACCCTGAGACTACACAGTGAATTTAAGGTCAGCCTGTATTAGAATGAGATATTACCTTGAAAAATCAAAATAAATAAATATTAAAAAAGGACAGAGGCCAAATCTTTGATACCCATTTTAATTCAAGTTTTCACTTATGTTTTAATACTTTTTATTTATTTATTAGAGAAAAAGGAGGAGAGAGAATGGGTGCACCAGGACCTCTAGCCACTTAAAACAAACTCCAGATGCATGTGCCACCTTGTGTATCTGGCTTATGTGGATCCTGGGGAATTGAGTCTGGGTCCTTTGGCTTTGCAGGCAAGTGCCTTAACTGCTAAGCCATCACTCCAGCCCCATTTTTCACTTCTTGATTGATTCAACCATTTAACTAAGAAGCATTTACTGGGCAACTATCATGTGCAAATACAGTGCTGTCAGTGAAGGTAAGTGAATTAGAATCAACACTTCCCTATCAGGCTTTTAAAGTGAACAAGGAAACTCCCTATAACACATCAAAAACAACAATTTATTATTGATTAATTACCACTGAAAGAAGTCACACTATTCAACACAGAATTTAGAAGTATCTTACACCAGAGTCAAGAAGGTATGGGCACATTTTTAAAGTTGGATACATGCGCAATGTCATAAAAAGTTGAATTTCTTCCAGATCAACAAAGAGTATCTTCATATAAAGACTATACATAAGATGGGATTCCTTACTGCTTCTATCTGAGGAAAAATTATAAGCCATTAAAATTGAAGTCAACTTCAAGTAGGCCAGTGATAACCTGATTGTTCTTTAAGAACTGATAAAAGCTCACATGTTGGTCAGGCTCATTTTGTATGTGCATGTGCACAGCATTTCAGTGGTGACCTAGGAGTATGTAACTTCAGGAATCCCCCACAGGTTGTATGTGCAACTGATGATAGTTGGTGCCTGGCCTCTTTCCTAGTCGATGCTAAGTAATAGATTTCTGTTTTATTTCTGCAATTTGATCCATTGCATCTCCATCAGTGGCTTAGGAAATGATAGTATTCTATATCAGAAGTTTATGTGGTTATGCTGGAGTATGAGTTAGTTGAGAAATTAATAAATAAGAAAACTTTCTCTCTTCCCTTCTTTTTCCTTTTAGCTTTTTGAGGCAGGGCCTCGTGTAGCCAAGGTTGGCCTCAAACTTTCCATATATCTGAGTATGACTTTGAATTCCTGTTCCTACTTTACCTCCCAGGTGCTGAGATTACAGCCACATGCCACCATACCAAGCTCTTCCCTATTTACTTTAAATTGAATGGGGATACATAGCTCCTATAGCCAGACTACTTAACAAAATCTACATAAATTCAATTCTAGTGGATAGATTCATGTCTTTTTGGTCCAAACAGACCCAAGGTCACTAATCATAGTAGTACAGGTGAGGCACCATCACAAATCCTCAGTTTCTTCAGAAGTACAATGGAAATCAGAACACCATATATCTCTTATAATAACTAACAACAATGAATGATAAACTGCTTCTAGGTAGGCCGGAGAGATGGCTTAGCAGTTAAGTGCTTGCCTGTGAAGCCTAAGGATTCCGGTTTGAGACTCCATTCCTCAGGACCCACGTTAGCCAGATGCACAAGGAGGTGCATGCATCTGAAGTTCATTTTCAGTGGCTGAAGGCCCTGGTGCATCCATTCTCTCCTTTCTCTCTCTCTCTCTCTCTCTCTCTCTCTCTCTCTCTCTCTCTCTCTCTCTCTCTCCCTCTTTCTCTCTCTGTCACTCTCAAATAAATAAGAAAGAATAAACAAAGAAATTTTAAAAATGCTTCTAGGTATACTCCCTATATTAACACCATGGAGCTCCTAGAGTGCCAGTAATTAAAAGGAGGCTTCCAAACAAAGAATAAGTTTCCAAATATTGTAAGTCAGATTCTACCAGTAAGAACTGCCCAGTAAGTCATTGAGGGAGACTGAATGAACTAGGAAACTAGAAGTTTAGTACTATGTGTACAATGATCTTAAGCAAGCCATTACAACCGTCTTCAGAGAGAAATCCTCAAACACACCCTTCTTTTCTTTGTCTTCACTGAGCCACTCTTAGAGAGGAGCATCTACAAAAATACACATGGGGCGGAAGTCATAGCTTGGGAGAAACTGAATTATCCTACTCCCATGTCCTTTGATGGCATGTGTTTGGGTATATTCTTTGCTCCTAAATGCATGGGTTTTGAGAGCAGATGCTTTAAATTCAGGTAATCTTAATCTCTCCTGAAGGCACAATAATCTTCATGAGAAAATTCTGCTCTTAAATGAGTGAACAAGTCATAATTAACTAGCATAGTGTCCAAGAAGAATAGCTTTAAATTTTCAAGGAATTGATGATAAACAAACTAGTGGACACATTCCCTTTGATGGAGAAATTAAAGACAGACATCAAAGATATTTCTCAGTGACATTCAACTTTCTACAGTTCTCAGTTTCAATTTTCAAGAAGTTGTGATGCATGTTTCATGTCTCTAAGTTTATGCTTGGTTTACATTTCCATTTTGTTCTGAATGCTTTCATTTATTTTTATAACTCCTGATTGTTGTGGAAGGGGCAGAAATGCTCTCCTGGAGAGCTGGTCCTCTCATGCAGTGGCATGTGTTAAAGAACTTTCATAGACCCCAGCTAGTCTAGAAGGCTTTTGCCTTCCATATGGGCTGGAATAAAAATAAAAAAAATCTATCTCTTTGGTAAAATAAATTAAAAAGAGGCCCATAGAAAAATGCAACAAGTGAATGAATGACATCACTATTCTACTCTTGGAATAGGTTAGACGAATTATATTTTTTAATGGTGAATATTTTAATCCATCTGCTAACATACATTTGCACAGTTCAGTAGACCAGAACTAATATCTAGTGCATATGTGTCCTTGTGCTAGTTAATAGAATGAGCCAGACACACGTGCACTAAGTGGTGTGACATCAATGAAAGAACACGAGACTCCTAGTCCACAGCTCCAGAGCAAAGCCGCAGCCCCACCAGCTGTCCATCAACCTCCTCCCTGAGGGCTCAGTGTGCTTCCCTCTAGAAAAGGGATTAATAACACAAAGTTGCATGAGATTTAAATGAAATATCACAAGCAATGTCTTTATCAATGTCCTATCAATGCTGGGAACAAATTACCACAAATTTAGCAGCTTAAACAACAAATATATTAGCTTACAGTTCTGAAGGGCAGAAGTTCTTCAAAGTGAAAGTCAAGGTGTTGGCAAAAGCTTCTGGGGACTCTAGGAAACAGTGCCGTCCGTGACTTTTCTAGATGCTTCTAGAGGCTGCCTGCATTGCTAGGCCAGCGCCTGCACTGCTCCAGTCTTTGCCTTCATTGTCCCATCTCCTCTCACCTGACCATCCTGACTCTCTCTTACATGAATTCGTGTGAGTGCAGTGAGCCTGCCATGTAATCCCAAATATTCTTCCCATCTCAAGATCCCTCTCTTAGTCAAGCTTACACTTTGCCAGTGAAGGGAAAATATTGACCAGTCTTGGGATACAGTGGTTGCCATCTTTGGAAAACTTATTTTTACCTACCACAGTATGGTGGTTTATTCAGGTGTCCCCCATAAACTTGGGTGTTCTGAATGCTAGGTTCCCAGCTGATGGATATTTGGGAATTAACACCTCCTGGAAGCAATGCATTGTTTGGGGTAGGCTTAGGGGTGTTATAGCCAGTGTCCCCTTGCCAGTGTTTGGCATACTCTCCTGTTGCTGTTGTCTACATTATGTTGGCCAGGGGGTGATGTCCACCCTCTGCTCATGCCATCATTTTCCCCTGCCATTGTGGAGCTTCCCCTCAAGCCTGTAAGCCAAAATAAACCTCTTTCCCACAGCTGCTCTTGGTTGGGTGATTTCTACCAGCAATGCAGGCCTGACTGCAACACAGTGTTATGTAATTAGCAACTACCAAGAGAGTGCAAATTGCTCTACTGTTATGTTACACAGAACTCCAAGAGAAATGATTAATTAACAAAAGAAAGTATTTTAAGTAGAAAGCTGCACCATCATGCTTACATGCTGAACACTGAAGCTGCCTTTCCAGAGATGAAAGTAAGGATTAAACAAAGGAATTAGGGCTGGAGATATGACTTAGCGGTTAAAGCCTTTGCTTGCAAGCCAAAGGACCCAGGTTTGATTCCCCAGAACCCATGTAAACCAGGTACACAAGGTGATGCATGTGCCTGGAGTTCATTTGCAGTGGCTAAAGACCCTGGTGTGCTCATTCTCCATCTGCCTCTCTTTCTTTCTCTCTCTCTCTCTCTCTCTCTCCTTCAAACAAATAAATATGAAAATTAAAAAATTGTTTTAAAAAAACCTCAAGGGCATTAAAGCATTGTAATTTTGGAGAACTGGGTCTTTGAACATGAAAAGTGGTGATAACATTTAAAAGGTGGAATTTCTGAAGCTGGAAACATACTCACTTAAGACAATTCAAGAAGAATTAGTCATTGGATTGTTTTTGGTTTTTTGAGACAGGATCTTATGTATTCTAGGACAGCTTCTAAGTATGTAGCCTAGGGTGACCTTGAACTTCTGATCTTTCTGTGTCTACCGTTTGTGTGCTCGGTCACTCAATATGTAATGCTGCGATTGAATCCATGGCTTTCTGCATAGTAGGTGATCACTCTACCAACTGAGCCACACCCTCAGCCAGAGCTACCATTATGTATTTTAATGCCATATTTCTTGTTGTTCAGATGTTCAGTAAAATGGTGTGATAATAAAAATAGTGTTCCCACACAGCTCTCTGGTTATAGTATACCTAACAACTATTTAAAAAAAAATTTCAAGTCAGGGCTGGGCAAATGGCTCAGTGAATAAAGTGCTTGCTGCACAAACAAGAGGACCTGGGTTTGGTCCCAGCACCCACATAAAAGCTGAGCTTGGTGGCACCTCCCTGTAATTCTAGTGTTGAGGAAGGCAGAACGTTAAGTCATTCTATAGCCGGGAATGGTGGCACGTGCCTTTAATCCCAGCACACAGGAGGCAGAGGTGAGAAGATTGCTATGAGCTCAAGGCCAGCCTGAGACTACATAGTGAATCTCAGGTCAGCCTGAACTAGAGCAAAAAAACCCTATCTCAAGAGAGAGAGAGGAGAGAGAGAGAGAACCAAGACTACTGCTCAGGTTCCAAATACACTCCACTCTCCAAAGGAGTATGTTTTTTTAACTTATGTACATGTGTTAACTGAAGATATTAGTATGATTCAATGTAATATTTGCCCATATATATGGAGTGCAGTGATCTAACACAGCCTTCCTGGATCCACATGTCTAGTCACCAGTATTCTACCTCATTTAGCTTCCACAGGTAAGTGAGAACATGCAACATGTATCTACCTATGTCTGACCGCTTCACTAACACAGTGTCTTCCAGGTCCATCCATTTTATCCCATATTTTGTTTAGGGCTGCATAATATCACACTGTACAGTTGTTTTGTGTTTTCTTTAACCATCCACACAGGGCCAGGCCCCTAGGTTGGACTCACAGCTCAGCTGCTGGGAAGAGTGCCGTGTGGGCATGCAGGTATCCCTTTGATGTGCTGATGTCACTTCCTCTGGTTTCCTATCTAGACGTGGGCAGCAGGATCATAAAAAGCAATGTGCTTACACGCAATGATCACACACATATGGAGCAATCGTGACCGAGACCAAATGTTTACCTATGAAGGCAGAAACTATTTCTGAAAGCTTAAACAAGCAGGAGGTCTTTAGTATAATAGCTAAATTATTCTGTGGGAGCTAGAGACAATAAGACACCATTGGCCAACTTGGTTTTTGAGGTTGTAATTAATCTTATGAGATTAACAACTGTGGGCGATCATATAAAGAACAGATGAGGAAAAATCAAAAATACTCGACCTACCCTCAGCTCTCTGGGAATACGAACATATGGCCACAATGCAATCAGCCTCTGAGAGTTGCATACTTCCTGGGATGTACAGGGTACAGGCTGTGACAGGAAGGGTACAAGTTATACCTAGCAACACCCATAAAAGAAATAGTCAATTCTCCCAAGCAAAACTGCTCAGGTATCTTCCCCAGTCACCCTAAAATGGAAACCATTATATTCCTGACCTTCCCCATCAAGCTTGCAAGAGCAGGCATAACTGAAAGCAATCTTTTCACCATAGCAGAGGAATTTGGTCATTAATTGTCATAAGTTGCCAGTATCAAATTGGAATCACTTATGTCAAACCCCAGCAAAATCAATCTAGGTGACGAAAGGACCCTTGTGCACGTATGCCTATGAAAAAAACTGTCTAGGAAACCAGAGGATTGAAAATAAGTGCTACTAACCTAAGGATGGCTGCTTAACAGAGACTTTCCCATCGATGAGCTAATGCCAGTTCCTGTGATGAACCCTTACAATAAGACGTGTTTGTCTCCAAACAGTGCCACCGATTTTTCCTTTTTTTTAATGAAATATGAGGTTTGTTGTAGGGGGATTAAGATCCAAGGAGAAGGCTAGCTGGAAGACTCAAGTCAGAGGAGACTTCTCTTCATTGCCTGGCTGGAAAGGGAGATTTTCCACAGAGGAATTCTGGGGATAAAAAGACTCTGGAGGAGGCAATAAAGCCCCAAGTAGAAGGTAAAGCATGAAAACCAAATGATCCCCTTCACAGAAAAGACTTGTGGGGCTGAGAAACAGTGAAGGAAGAGCCTCCTAATCAGAGGAAGAGATGATGACATCAACGAAAGAGAAACAAATGTAGAGAGGGAGGGGATATGATGGAGTTTGGATTTGTGAAGGGGAAAATAGGGGAGAGGAGGGAATGATCATGGTTTATTGTCTGTAAGCAGGGAAGCTGTCAATTAAAAAAGGAAAGAAAGAGTGAAGGACTCAGAGACCAAAGCAAAATCATACATGTAACAAAGTGAGGAAGCACCCCAGAACATGGCACATGTAAGAGGCAAGCAGGAAACTACCAAGCCAGAAAGAAGTGCCGCCCCCTTCCCAGCCAGGCTGGGAAGGAGAGAGACAGACTTACACACTGGTACTCAGGCAAAATCACAGGAAAAAGAGCCCCTTTTGCTATTTCCTTTTCAGAGATCCCCCTTGCCCCAACCTCTTTGGTTGCCCCTGTGGTTCCTCACAGTTTGCTTCTTCCAGACTGACAACTCCTGCTTTCTCCAAACAGCGTCTTTGCTCAGAGCATCAACTTTCCACTGCTCATTCGGGGGCGAGACTGTGCTGTTCATTTTAGCCCAGTTTCCGAGAAGTGACTGTGACCTTGTAAACCAGCACGAAGAGAAGACAGGAGGGTGACACTGAAGACCAACAAGATGACATAATTCAGACTGGCAGTTTGTATGTCAAGTTGGGTACATCCACAAGGAAACTGGGGACAGGAAGGGAGGTGGAGGCTGGATGGATGTTAGGCTGCAATTAGAACTGTCAACTTCCAGACTGAGCCAGGGGTCACCTCCCCGGCTCAGAGGCTCAGAGTCTGTAAGCAGGAGAGAAGGAAGCCTCCAGCCTCTGAGTGGACTGGAATTGAAGGCAGGAAACTCGATCCTCTCCTCAGAAAATGGCTTTGAAGCAGACTGGGGGATGGATTCTGGGGCATAGAGCCAGGGTGCATGGACAGATGCTGTGTGCAGACAGAGTGTGGAAGCAGTCCCGATGTGTGGAAGGCCGGATCTGCTTTAGACACAGACCCTGTGTCTTCTCACTGGGGGGCGTGGAAACACTCATGAAGACCCCTCAGAGGTTGAGAAGACAGCCTGCACATTCCAACACTGGATTCCCTGTGTCCTGGGCGGAGACCATTTTGTCTGTGTTTGAGAACAATCCAAATAGCCCCTTTGAAGTCTGCTTTTTAGCCCCCTTTAGAGAAATTGAAAATACTCTAAATTTTGTCTTTAAAAAAATAAAGCAAGTATACCAAAGAAGAATGGAGGTTTGATACCAAACACGTCTCTTCTTCAAGATTCTGTTCTAAATGCATGGGATAAATCATTGATGGAAGCAATGCCCAGAAACTAGGGACAAAGAGTGAAAGAGCAAGACTGGCTGGTGTGGAAAGAAGAAAATGATGACATCAGCTTTACGATTTGGAAATGTAGCTCAGCAGGCACAAATTTACACGTCCCAATGCAGCTCCTGCCTGAGGAATGGCCACTGAGAATGTGAAGATGGGATTCAGCACTTAGGGCCCAATAGTGTTACCTCCTTCCTTTGGCCTGGGTTGGGGCCAGAGGCCCACACTGCCTGAATGCTTGCTACCCGCTTTGCAAGTCAGTGTTGCCCGCAACAGTCCAGCAGGAAAATGGAGTGCTACATTCTTTTTCCTAGGCAACAAGCCACTTCTACTTATCTAGCTATCTCACTATGTACTTATTTGGGCTCCCTTATGTACTTCTGATTAACAACTCATAATGACAAACGTTTATGGGATCGAATGCAATAATTTACGTGCATGTGTTCAGCATGGCCTGATCAAATCAAATTAATTAACAGGGCAGTCACCACCCCTCTTGTCTCTAATTTTTATGGTTGAGACATTTGAAATTTAGTCTCATAAATTCTTTTGAGATTCATAACACATTATTTATGCCTGTGGTCACCTTCCTTGGCAATAGTTCTCAATACTCGTTTCTCCTTCCCACCTCAAAGCTTGTACAATTTGATCAGCAACTTTTCACCCTCTCATTCCCCACCCCAGCCTTTGGCTGCCATCATTCTACTCTTCCTACTCTGTATGTCCATGACTTCAACTTGTTAGGTTTCATGCAAAAGTATAATCATATAATGCTTGTCTTAATTTTTCTTTGTTATTTATTATTTGAGAGAGAGAAAGAGGAAGAGAGAGAGGGAAGACATGCCAGGGCCTCCAGCCACTGCAAACAAGCTCCAGATGTATGTGCCACCTTATGCATCTAGCTTATGTGGGTAATGGGGAATCAAACCTGGGTCATTAGGCTTTGCAGGCAAGCACCTTAACTGCTGAGCCATCTTTCCAGTCTTGTAATTTTTTTAATCATGGTAAAACCTTCTAACTTGAGATCTACCCTCTTAACCAATTTCTGTCACACAGAAATTGTGTTGCTAAATACAGACTCATTGTGGTAAAGCAAAGCGCTAATATTTAAACATCTGATGTCATTGACACTCTGTACCTCTTTTTTGTGTACATGCACATGTGTGTGTTCATGTATATGTAAGTGCATGTGCACATGTGTGTGCATGCATGTGGAAGCCAGCAACAATCTTAGATGTCATTCCTCAAGTGCTGGTCACCTCTTTGTTGTTTTGAGACAGGGTCTAGCACTGATCAAGAACGCACCACGTAGGCTAGACTTGCTGGTCAGTGAGCACCGATGGTTTGATTATCTGTGACACTCTCAGTTTTGTTTTTAACATGGGTTCTGGGGATCAAATTCAGATCATCATTTCAAGGTAAACTCTCTCCCCAACCCACAAAACTTTATACCTCTGGAACAACAATTCCTTATTTTCTTTCCCCCAGACCTGAGCACACCAATTTTGCTCTCTTCTGTGTGTTTGATCATTTTAGACACTTCGTATTGTATAAGGCAGCATTTGTCTTTCTGTGGCTGGCTTATCTCTGTGCAATGTCCACTTTCTGTGGCATGTGTGTTTAGTTCATCCACACAGTCATTAATGAGCATCTAGACTGTCTCCTTATTTTAGTTATTCTGAAAAATACTTCAATTAACCTAGGATCACAGATGCCTCTCTGAGACCATGATTTTAATGCATTTGGACAAATACAGACAAGTGGAATGCCTGGACTATATGACAATCCTGTTTTTAGCTTTTGAAGGCTTTTCAATTGATTTTCATAGCAGCAATCTCATTCTGCACACTTGCCCACAGTGCACACAGTTCCCATTTCTCACATCCTCACCAGCATTCACTATCATTTGGTGATGGTGATGATGATGGTGGCCATCCCAATAGGTATGAAAAATCACCTCCAAATTTTACCATACATAAAAAGTCATCATGGCTCAGAGTTGGACCACATGGAAAATATCACTTCAAAATTCAACTTTTTCACTAGAAATGTAGAGACCACCATAGAGATAACATAGTGTGGAAGGAGGACCTTGGGAACTGGACTCATAAAGTCCAAGTCACACCCTCACTGGTCCTCTGTCGCTTATTGATTATGAGAATCATAAGAGATAATATGTACAAGATTTATTGAAAAACTATGAGACACTGTAAAAAAGAAGAAGAGAACAACATGATGGTTGATATTTGAGCATGCTAAAGCCAGTTGTGCATGGCCTTGGAATAAACTCCACTTCATTTCCACCTATGCTCAATGTTTCTTAAGACTTAAAATTCAACCAGAAAAAAAGGGGCAAAAGAGGTCTGCAAGGAAACCCACCTTAAAATTATAACAGTGCATGTTGATCTAAAACATTACTCCTAAATATAGCCATAAGTGGAGATGAAGAGAGGATGGCACAACTATCTAAATGTAGCAATTATATATTGAGGACTTGAGATATACCAGGTTTGAAAACTAAGTAAATGTATCCAACATAATCTTTTCCATCTTAGAAAGGAAAGAGGTACAATGGAGAAGGAGAAGAGGAAGGCAAATTAAAGCCAGGCACATATTTATTTATTCAATAAATATTTATTAAGCCTTGGTCTAGACAGTGTGAACACAATGCTTAATAAGAAGCACAGTGGTTATCAACGCTAATGAGCTTATAGTTTGCTTAGGGTTCAAAATATGCCAACAATGACTCCAAGAGACTGCATAGGTGTTATGACAGGCAACTACAGATCTTCATAAACTATAGTCCTCTAGGCCAGAGCTCTCACATCATCTCCATGCTTGCATACTCCACTGTCTACCTGAGATCCCTACTGAGACATTTACTGTGTCATTAAAATTTAGTGAGTCTACACCTGATGTCCTCACACATCATCAAAAATCTGTTCCTCTAGCTGTATTATATACAGCAGGAATTTACAACCCTATTTCCCCAACTGCTCAAGCTAAAGCCATCTCCCTCTTTTCCTACACCCTTCCTTTCCTCCCTTCCTTCTTTCCTCCCTTTCTTCTTCTCTCGCACCTTATCTCTACTTTCAGAACACATCCAGTACGAAAGAACTCCTCACCAACTAAATCTCCCCCATTTTTTTCAAGACCAATACATCAGCCTCTCATCTGTACCCCTTTGTAGCCACCCTTGCTGAAGAGCAGATGTTCAGGGAGCCATGATGGCCTCTGGAAAGCATGTCCTCTCACAGTGTGCTCTGCTCACATTGCCCATGGCTCCTCATCGTGACCTGAGTAAAATTCAAGTTTCTTACAAGGTTTTGTGCCTCAGATCTCATTGTCTCATCTCCTTATTAAGTATGCTTATCTACTGAACCAGCTTCTTCTCTCCTCCTTTACAATGTCAGTACTTGTCACCAGGTATTTGACATTGTGAGGTTCTCGACCTAGCAGGATGTTCACTCAAATACCCATGTAGCTCATTCCCCTAGTCTATTCAGTTCCCTGAACAACTGCCAACTGATCTATAAGATTCTCCCTGGCCCTCTCATGCAAATAAGAATACACTGACATATGATATATTGAGCTATTTTTATTCACTCTCTTTATCTCTGTACTCAGTTAAAAGCTACAAAAGAACAAGGGCTTCATCTGGTTGAGCCTGGAGTTGTTAGTGATGTAGTGCTGTGTGACATCTAGTGTCTGGAAATGCTTATTGAATGAATACTTATAAGAACTGGCATAGCCTCTTCATGATTTTGAAATGAGTCAGGGAGGGCTGCATGAAGACGTTGATATATTGGAAATTGATTATATTAGCACTCCCATAACTATAGGTGTTATTTTCCAAAACCTGGAGCCATGACTATATATATATTTCACATGATGTAGAATAGGAGGGATGGAAGGAAGAAAAAGTCAGTAACACCTTGAACACCTGGCTTAGGTAATTGTGATAGTGACTTATGTCAAGTTTAGGAATGCACAAACAAGAGTTCTGGAGGGAGATATATACCCATGTAAATCCGGATGAGCAAGATGGTGCATATGTCTGCAGTTTCTTTAGCCATGGCAGGAGAGCCTAGCACCTCCATACTCTCTCTTTCCCTCTCTTTTAAATAAATAAATGAATGAATAAATAAAAGAAATGCAAGCATTTTATGTATATATATATATACATATATATACACATTATGTATATATATACATTATATATATATATATATATATATATATGAAATATACCATATATACATATTATGGGTTTGTCCTGCAGATATACCTGTGATAAAGTTTAATGTGTAAATTATGCACAGGAAGAGATTGACATAATTAATGATGAAATGGAACAATTATAATAATATCTTTAATAAAAGTTTGACTTTGGTGCTTTTGTCAAGTAAAATAAGTGTTACTTGAATATAAGCCCTTCCACAGCACAAGAGTCAACCTTAGTCAGACACTAAGTGGATAATGAACACAGCTTAGACATGCGTGCCCTGGGCTGGTAGGGTATGTTTGCACAAGATGCTATCATAGTACTTAGAATAGTATTAAAATTTAAGTGTATGAGTTATTCTGTTTCTATAATATTCCATTTCTTCTTTCTGGATCAAAGTTGACTGTGGGTCACTGAAGTCACAGCAAGTGAAGCCCTGGATAAGGAGACTGCTATGTCCCAGGTGGAAGAGGTCAAGGAAAGAGAGATGGCTCAGCATTCAAAGGAAATTGCTTGCAAAGCCTGATGGACAGGGTTTAATTACCCATGTAAATCCAGAAGCACAAAGTGGTGTATACATCTGCAGTTACTTTTGCCATGGCAGGGGGGTCTAGCATCCCCATACTCTCTTCTTCTCTCTCTCTAAAATAAATAAATAAATGCATCAAAAAAAGAGAGAAAGAAAAAGCTGCCGAGCAGTGTGATGAGATGACACAGACCAGCCCAGCTGGTTCTTGAATGTCAACCGACTCGGTCTGTCTGAAGATGAATGGGAACGGGACGGAAGACATGGGCAGGCAGCACCTTGAAGGATGTTCCTTGTCATTCTTAGGATTCTGGGTTAGATCTGTGGATAAAGAAGGCAAGTCAAGGGATTCTACGTGATGCAGAGATACGCTCAGTTTTACCTTCTTTCAAATAGCATGAGCTGGTACCCATAAGAGTAAAGAAGGAAGTTACATGAGAAAATGCTTGTGAATATGATCTTAGAAATCTAGAAGACTAGACATGGTACCTGTAAGAAAAATGCTAAAAGAAGAGAATTCTCATGATGTAGGATATGAGGGCTGGAGGGAAAATTAAATCAAGTTATTGACTGAACACCTGGCCTGGATAATTGTGATAGTGACATATGACAAGCTTAGGAATGCGTGGACAAGAGCTCTGAGAGGAGATATAAAATGTGACAGCGTTTGTGAGGGTTCCTGCAAAAAAAATATCTGGCACATTGAAATGAGAACTAAGGGGAATCTGGGAGAATGATTAGTTAGAAAGCCTTGTGCAGAGAAGCCAAACAGGTACCCATTCTTGGTATTAGGCCTGAAGAGCATGAAGAAAGACTCACACTGGAAGCCAGAGGGTCACCTAAAAGGCACTGGCTGTGCCGCTGAACTCAAGGGCAGTGTTAGGAGGCTTCAGACCCTCAAATCACTTGCTCTTCTTGCCCTCCTCATTCCTGCTGGAGCCTGCCATCAACCAAAACAATGAAAGGGCAGAAGGAGAGCTTGCACTTTAACACTGGCCATACATGAGAGCCTCTCCAGACAGAGTAACATGAGGGAAGGACATAGTGTGAATAGGACATAAAAGGAGTCAGTCTTATACTTTACTCCTCTGCAGCCACTCTTGTTGGCTTAGTGGTTCTGGCGCTTGCCTGCAATGCCTAAGAAACCAGGTTCGATTCCCCAGTACCCATGTAAGCCAGATGTACATGGTACACATGCGTCTAGACTTTCATTTTCCATGGCTAGAGGCCCTGGTGTGCCCATTCTTTCTCTCTCGCAAATAAATAAATATTTTTTTTTAAGTTGTGATCCCCAAACCAGGGACACATGAAAGCCTCCTAACTGTGCCATCCTCTCAGGATCAACTCAAACTCAGCCACACTCCCATCAGAAACATCAAACACTCGTCAGAGGTGTTCTTCACATTATGGGTAAGGTGGATGCTTCCCCTACACCTTTCATTGTCTCCTGTATTCATGTGGTAAATAAGTACAGGGGCTGGGAACATGGTTCAGTGATTAAGGCATTTTTCTGCAAAGCCTAATGACCTAGATTCAGTTCCCTGTACTCAAGTAAAGCCAGATGCACGTAGTAGCACATGCATCTGGAGTTCATTTACAGTGCTTAGAAGTGCTGGCACACCCATTCTATCTGTCTCTCTTCTCACGCACACACACTCTCTCTCCCTCTGCTTGCAAATAAATATAGAAACTATTTAAAAAATAAAAACTAAAGAATGGAGGCTTGGATAGTCAGGAACTGGCTTTTCTTGCACATATTCACTTCTGCTGATTACAAAAATAAATCTGGAAGCCAGGCACGGTGGCACACAGCTTTAATCCCAGAACTTGGGAGGCAGAGGTAGGAGGACTGTCATGAGTTTGAGGCCACCCTGAGACTCCATAGTGGATTTCAGGTCAGCCTGGGCTAGAATGAAACCCTACCTCGAAAAAACAAAACCAAAAATAAATAAATAATATAACTCTGGGCTGGAGGGATGGCTTAGCAATTAAGGCATTTGCCTGCAAAGCCAAAGGACCCAGGTTTGATTCCCCAGGACCCACATTAGCCAGATGCACAAGGGATTGCATGCATTTGGAGTTCATTAGCAGTGACTAGAGGCTCTGGCCTGCACATTCTCTCTCTCTCTCCCTCTTTCTCCATCAAATGAATAAATAAAATAAAATATTTTTTAAAAATAAATCCAATGTGATATAGTATATTATCCTTTAATCACTGGCTTTTGCTTGGTAATATCTTGTAAAGTGTTATTACTTATATGCCCAGTGAGGCTCATCTTATGTCCTGGATGCCAGCTTTTCCTAATATATATATGTTGGTTTTTCAAGGTAGGGTCTCACTCTAGCTCAGGCTGACTTGGAATTCACTATGTAGTCTCAGGGTGGCCTTGAACTCACGGTGATCCTCCTACCTCTGTCTTTCAAGTGCTGGGATTAAAGGCATGTGCCACCACTCCCCACTCCATGCATGTATTTTTTAGTTACGTTCTGGTAAGTACTATATATTCCCTTTGATGTCATGGTTGAGTCTGGCAGCATAATTCATCTGTTGGGTGCATTCATATGTCACAGAATCATGGGTTGGCCTGTGTCTTGCTGATTCCCTCTTCATTTGGTCTTCATTTTACCTAAGTATTTTTTTATTTTTTTTTCTAACTACCTTCTATTGAAATTCTTTTTGTTATTCAGTTTATCCCTCTAGTAGCTTGTCACTTCTCAAGTTACCTTATTTTTCTCTTTGTGATTACAATATGTACGCCTTACTTCTTAAAGTACTAATACAAATTACTTAAAATATGTTTGCTGATAGTTTCAGGAACTTTTATATTCCATTTATTAACAGTAATTGTTACATTATTGTTGTCATGAGTTCTTAGCTCTGAATCTAATTTAATCTCCACCAGACAGCACTATTATTGTTTCATATAGTCATCCTTTATTTAAATTTCCCTATATTTTCCCACTGTATTATTCTTTATTTCCTCTAACTTGTCCATGTTTCCATCTGGAACCACTTTTCTTGGGCCTGAAAGGTTGGCTCTATGTTCTTTCTTGCAGTCTGTTTTTGACTAATTCTCACTTTGTCTTTGTCTGAAAACATGTATTTAACCTTCACTCTTGAAGGATGTATTTACCAAGTATAGAATTCTGGATTAGGGGGCTGAGGAGGTGGCTCAGCAGTTTAAGATGCTTGCTTATAAAGCCATCTGCCTGGGTTCTATTCCTCAGTATACGCAGAAAGCCAAATGCACAAAATGGCGCATGCATCTGGAGTGTTTTGCTGTGACAAGAGGACTTGGCATGCCCATACTCTCCTCCCTCTCACAAATAAATTAAACAAATAAATAATTAATAAAAAGATTTCTAGATTAGCCATTGTTTCCTTTCAGACTTTGAACAGTGACACACATGTGTGTGTGTGTGTGTGTGTGTGTGTGTGGCGGCCTCTTCTTTCATTGCTTCAAATGTGATGTGATTCTCAGTGATACTTCTATTTTCTTTAAGGGCAAGGAACCTAACATAAGTGAGGCCCTATTCTCAATCCTCAGGAGTACAAAATAAAATATAAGTACATAAAAGCAATGGGTTTCCCTTTATTCCAGCTATTGTAAAGATTTTAAGCATTTTATTGCATATACATATATGTCAATCTCTGGGGGGAAGTGGGCTATATCTCAGGATATTTCTACCCACCCTGTCTTACAGGCTTCAAGCTCCCTCTTCCACAACAATACCTGAGCCTTGTGTTAGCAGTTTGGTTTTACTGTTGAGTTCTCTATTTTCCCGTTCCTCTGCAGTTTTAAGCTCTTGATTTTAGGTAATTTGACTATAATTTGCATTTTTTGCTTATCCCATTTGGAATTTGAAAAGTGTTTTTTTTTCAATTTTGTTATGATTATTATTAACAACTTATTTCATATGGATACTTCCTGTGTTGGTACTCTCTTTTTCCTTATCCCTGCCCCCATTCTGCTGGGGACCCTCCTCAGAGAGGTTGCAGGTATTCCCTACGGGGTTGTGGATTATGCAAAATGTCTTAATCTTAAAATATACACCTAATTCGTTCTTGTGCTGATCTGTTAAGATGATCTGTATTTGTCCCCACTTTCTTCTGCCTATTCTATTTTCTTGAGCATAACAATGGTGTCTTACTGTTGTCCGGACCATTTATCACCAATGCATTGATCATACATGGTCCGCATCTACTGTATGGTGTTTCTGTTGGTTATTGGCCTTTATTGCTTGAATACATGATAGCAATCTTTAACTTTTTTCCAGATATTGTGTACCCAGGAACCATTGCCATTCCAGAAGTGAGGTTCCAATCAGCTCAGTTTAATCAAAATTTGAGCTTGGTCACTGTTAGATTTTGTGTAGGGAGAAACTACTCCTCGCTGGTTCATTGTTGGTCCAAGGGTGTTAAATATCTGGCTTTTCTAACTCGAGGCTGCAGTCTCCAAATCCACACTGCTAAAATACCAGTGAAATGCAGCTGGTCCCCATTCTGGTTCCAGCCTGACTTGCCAGCCTGCTAATGTGTGCACCTCTGAAATACCTTGGAGCTCTTGGAGGAAGTTTCCTTCATTGTGAAGCTTATATTAGTGTTCTTTCCCAACACAGGCCTATTTTAATCTGCCTTTAGAATATTCCAACTTTTTTCACCATGTTCCACGTAACACCAGAACCTAGAAAAAGGTCTCACAGTGAAACCCATTAGTAAATTGAGGTCCCTTGTCACATAGCTCTGTATAACTGCCACAGTTGTTCTTTCTTTCCCCCAGTAGACACTATGTGCCTATGGAATCCAACTTTTCCATGATTGCCTACAATTGACAAATGTCCCTAGAAGGAAAA
Organism: Jaculus jaculus; assembly: GCF_020740685.1. Lineage (NCBI taxonomy): Eukaryota > Metazoa > Chordata > Mammalia > Rodentia > Dipodidae > Jaculus > Jaculus jaculus. The sequence goes on from NC_059118.1 coordinate 58,022,328, forward strand.
ACAAAAAGGGCAGAACACCATCAGTGGACCTCAGAAACATCTTTATCTTTCTGGATATTAGTACTCAAGTCCTCTTTTTTCCCATAATTTCTTGGTACCTGTGATGGTTAGTTTTGATTTTCAACTTGATGTAATTTAGAGTCACCTAGGAGACACACCTCTGGGCACGTCTGTTAAGACATTTCCAGAGAAGTGTAACTGAGGTAGACAGACCCACTCTGAGTGTGGAAGGCACTATCCCGTGGGCTGGGATCGCAGACTGAATACAAAGGAGAAAATGAGGGGAACACGGAATTCACATCACTGCTTCCTGACTGTGGACAGACTGTGACTCGCTGTCTGCTGCTCCTTCCACCAGCACCAGATCCACTCTCACTGCCAAGCCTTCTCTGCAACCACGAGCCTCAAGTTGAAAGCCAAAATAAGCTTGTCCTTCCTTGTTTCAGGACTTTTGTCACAGGCTTGAGAAAAGTAACTGTTGAATAGCCGATTCCTCCCGATTGAAATATTCCTTCCTTAAGGGAGGAGAAAAAACTCAAGAAGTCAAGAGGTCTGGAAGAGCTGAAACTTAAAAGGTCATGTGAGCCACTCCCTCAGGTAACAGGGGCAATAAACCACTGCTGAGGGGCAGACTTTGACCAGTGTGGTGTAGCAATTGAAATAGTTCATCTTGGGGAGAATCTCAGGAGATGCAGGAAGTCAACTAGTCCATGGAAAGGTTGAAGGAACCCTCCCTAAGATCTCATAAAGGGAAAACAAGTGCTCGGGAAAGAGACTTTGACCAGCAGTGCTGCCCGCAGGTGGTGCAGCGCGCTCCGCAGACGCAGCTTCTGCGAGTCATCACCTGTGCTGGGATGGGAGTTGCAGGGATGCAGCCGCCTTGAGTCACCCACTGGCTCCTATAAGCAGCCCCCCACCCTGCTCTGTAGTCCCATTATACTCATTGGTCCACAGAACCGGGTTAGGAGCAGTTCTATTTTGGTCTGTGTCTGAACCCTATCAGTGTGAATAGACACGTGCTCACGTCACCCCTGGGAAAACGTTTTAACTAATGCAGTACCTTTAGAAATATGAAGGTTTTATATTTTATCCCAACCGTTTACTTCATTGTAAGTTTTTGCCTTAGAAACCTAGTGTATCCAACCTGGAAGCAGCATTTACCTAATGTCACAGACACCTTCTTCATAGTCCATTTTGGGCTTACCAACCTGAAACTCTCTTGCTACTTTATTTCTGCATCATTATTCATCAACTATTTTAAACAGACATTAATCCAGAACACTGAAATCAAAATTCTTTGTGACAAGCATTAGATCATTAAGGACTGCTTTATCAACAGACAAACGAGAAGTCTACAATAGAATCTTTAGAAATAAACTTGGAGAGATATCCACATTTAGCCTATGATCGATCAAGTTAGCATTTCAAACTCGTGGAAAATTGAATTATTCATAAATGGTGCTGGGACAACTCAAAAGACATTAGGAGAAAAAACCCAAACTTTCCTCTGCCTTTTACTTTATGTTAAAATTAACTATAGAATTATGCTTATGGATACAAAAATAAAACCATAAACTACTAGAGTATGCAGGATGTGTGTGGATACAGATTTATTTCTTTAGGATGAGGAATGCCTAAATATCAATTAAGGTCCAGATTGAATCAGAGCCCATAAGAGAAAGCATTCACAAATCTGAAAAAAAAAAAAATTCTGATTTAAAATAGTAAGTAGGAAATAACCAAAATAAGAAAAGTGTTCATAACTCATACTAGGCAACAAGCTACTTTCCATCATACATAAAGAAATATCATAAATCAATATGACCTATATCAACAACCAAGTGGAAATAAAAATTGCCAGAGTCACTCAATACAGATTCAAACCATACTAAAAATGTCCTTATCCTCACATGAGTGCAAATAAAACCTTCACTGAGATTCTGTTCACAACAACCAAGCAGCTTCCTTCTACATTATCTGGAGGACAGGTTGAAAACATAAACCCTTTCATTGTTTCAGAGAGTGCAAATTGTCAAACTTCCACAGAGGCCATTACTAAGATCAGTTTCCCATTCACAAATACTTGTCATTCAGTCACCATGGGTTGGAGACCATGGATGTTCTGAGGGAGCTTATGAGTTAGCTGAGAAAATAATAATGGGGCTGGAAAGATGGCTTAGCGGTTAAGGTGTTTGCCTGCAAAGCCAAAGTATACCAGTTCGATTCTTTAGGACACACATCAGCCAGATGCCCAAGGAAGAGCATGCACCTGGAGTTCATTTTCAGTGGCTGGGGGCCCTGTCTCGCTTCCTCTCTCTCTCTCTCTCTCTCTCTCTCTCTCTCTCTCTCTCTCTCTCTCTCTCTTTCTCTCTGTCCTTCTTTCTCTCTCTTAAATAAATAAGTAATTTTTAAAAAGAAAATAATGATGAACTGAGCATCTCTGATGAAAGGTGATCAATGTCAGGAGAGGCCACTCCTGGACATTACAGCAATGCCAGGAAAGGGTCTCCGGAAGTGGCATCAAAAGGAATTAGTAGCCCGTGTAGATAACTTCTGTACTTGTTCCTGTCCTTTAGTTTTCATTTCATTTTGAGAAATCATCTGTTACCACTCAGCTCATGGCTGCTGGGAACACAAGTGGGCAGGCATTACTGATGCCTTCTTCTCCATATTAGAGGACAGTACATAGAAAATGGCCAGAAGCCATTGGAGCGATGACTAGAGGCTCAACCCATGCCGTCTACGTATGTGGTGGCACTATTTGAATGAGTGCTACAGCCTTGTTTAATCTGATCCAACGTGGGAAACAAACCAGAAACCAAAATATTCTGTGGATGACAGCCTCTAGAAATCCCTAAGCAGAAATGTAAATCAATGAGAGTGGATGAGAGCCAGGAAAGGCTTCATGATTTGTTGTTTGGCCAATCAGTTCTAGTCCTAAGAGCATGCACTCATATTTTAGGTTTAAAATAAGGAGTTGAGATGTTCAGATGGGGAATGGAGAGATGGCTTGGCAGTTAAGGTACTTGTCTGCAAAGCCAAAGGACCCCAGGTTCAATTCCCCAGAACCCATGTAAGCCATATTCACAAGGTGGTGTCTGGAGTTTGTTTGCAATGGCTGGGAGCCCTGATGTGCCCATTCGCGCCCTCTCTCTCTCTCTCTCTCTCTCTCTCTCTCTCTCTCTTCCTCCCTCCCTCTTTTTCTCTGTCAAATAAGTAAAATAAATAAACATAATTTTTAAAAAAGATGTTCAGATGGGTTTGCCATCTACGTTCTGGATTTGGCAAAGGGTAAGATGCTATGTCAGTGATAGACTATCAGGTTAATATTGAACCACCTCCCAAAGTCACCTCCATGTCCGAGGCTTTGAGGCAGTTCTCTATTGATAATTTACCTAGGTTATTATTGTAGTGAGCCCAAACCATCCAAAAATTAACACTAAAAACTGATGCTCCATCTTTTTCTCAGAATTGGATAACATCTTTAGGTAATGTGACTAGATAGGCCTAGGGTCCTCTACATTCTGCTCATAGGAGGGGACCTGAGTCTTTGCAGCTATCCCACACTTCTTCAAAGACAATGTTAGGGAAAAGGCCAAGGAAGAAGTGGTTGATGCTATTCTTTTATATTAATTTTGTTTCTTGTCTCTCCTATTTTATTAAGGAAAAATAAACTAACCAGGCTTCTTTGATACTATTTATTCAACAAGAGCCTATCAAATCCCCACTGTGAACTAGCAGGGAAAAGGTGCCAGGTGTAACTTACATGGAAGATGGCAGATGTGGTTCCCAGGTTCTTGACTCTTGCACAAGTAGGAGGAATCTTGTAGAAAGCAAAGACATGAGGAAACAATTATTAGTTATGCTAATTTTTGGAAATAAACTAACAGTATGACGAGGGAGAGTTACAGAGGAAGGAAGTAGAAATGATTTGCATGTTGGGAGAAAGCTGAATACTAGAGAAAGCATACCTAATGGGTCATCCAGGGAGGAAAGAGGCCTAGCCTATGAGAAGACTTGGAGGTAAGGATAAGCATCTCTGACAGGACTCACACTGCAACCAGCAGACACTGAGACCCTGGGGGCATAAGGAAACAGAGAACCCTTCTTAGGCCTTCCCCATACTTTCTGAATCCAAAGATTTGCATTTTAACAGGGGCCCTAGAAGGGACTCATGGGCTGAGGAACCCTGTCAGAGAGCAAGTCGCAGGTGCCAGTCCTGACTGCAAGCCGCACCCCCATGGGAGCTTCGAAGGTCCTGATCCTCAGGGTCCCGTTATTTGGGTTCTGGAATTCCTCTAAACCCTCTGTGGATCTGAAATGCAGCATCCTTTGAGGGTCTCTTATGAGAGACATTGCATCCAGCTCAGCCAAGGTGCTTGCTAAGTATTTGTGAGTCAGTCTTCCCTTTTCTCTTTCCCTGAGTTGTCTGCAAGGTGGCAAAAATGTGTCCCTCCTCAGACATGTGCACAAGTGGGGCCCCTGGCGCTCATTGTATGGGGTCAAGCCTTGAGCCATCTGAAGAAAAAGATGCAATCACACCTCTCCCAGAGCCCTAATCTTCTGTCCGCAGCATAGCTACAAAATGCCATCTTTTGTCTTGTGCCCAGGAGAGGGCAACCTGGCTTCCTGTAAAAAACAGCCTGATTTTCAGAATTCTTTGCCCGGTAGGGAAGGAGCCCATGCTAGAGAAAACTTCTTTGGGCTGTCTGGTAACATTCTTGACTAATAAGCTTGGAACACAATGTCCCTGGCTGGCATTAACGGCAAAGACTTGAGCCAGGGAGGTGTGAAAGAGTCTGAGATGTGACAGAGTTGGTCATGCACATGTCTGTGGGGAAGCCCCCGGGTATTTCCTCCACCTGGGCTCCCTAAGAACTGTGCAGCCAAGGGCCTGTGCGCAGGAGGACTTGGCACAGCCACAAAGCCCCAGCAAAGAACCATGAGTGACCATAGTGACAGTCGGCCTCCCATTGCCCAAGAGTGGTCCAGGAAGAACTGAGAAGCACAGAGCAACCTCTGAACCCACCACAGGAGGTTACAACAGGATTTCAAGAGGACAGAGCCCACTCACTTCCTCTTTACCCAGGTCCCGGATTTTTTAGGCCTCTTGCAACTATTGATACTCATGTACAGAAAAATCCTGAATGTAAGTTGATGTTGTGGAGGAAGGGACAGGAAAGGGAATGTGAATGATGCAAATGTTTCTTTAAAGACTCTTTTCTGCTTTGTGGGTAAACAATAGGTTTTGTTTCTCAGTAATAAAATAAGCCATCTTCAGGGACACAGAAATTTCTATAAGCCACAGAAGTTGCATCAATGAGTATTTTAGGTTTTCTTTTAAATTTCTACCTCAGCAGAGCAGAGCTGTGAGGTTGTTGGGCAGGGAGGACTGCGCATTCTAATGAGAAAGCTCTACGTGTGACCACCATGTATCACACAGAGAACTTCTATGCTAAGAAAATTACATAGTCTAAAGCCAGGCGTGGCAGCACATACTTCTAATCCCAGCACTCAGAAGGCAGAGGTAGGAGGATCTCCATGAGTTTGAGGAAGCCCTGGGACTACATAGTTAATTCCATGTCAAAATTGACTAGAGTGAGAGCCTACCTCGAAAAACCAAAAAATAAATAAATAAACAAATTGCATAGTCTAAGTAATAAATAGTGATAAAGAAAGGATAGGGTCAAAAGGGACCCTTGTACCCTGCTGGTAGAAATGTGAACTAATCCAGACACTATGGAGCTGTCAGTATGAAGGTTTCTCAAAAAACCTAAAATATGTCTGCTGTATGACTCAGCTATGCGACTCCTGGATATTTACCCAAAGAACTCCAAGTCAACACATAACATAAATGCTCACACATCAATATTTTTTGCAGCCCTGCTCACAGTAGCCAACTGATGGAATCAGCCTAGGTGTCCAACAATAAAAGAGTGGAGAAAGAGAACGTTCTATGTGCCCAATGGGAATTTTGTCAACCATAAAGAAGAATGAAGTTATATAGTTTGCAGGAAAATGAAAATCATATTAAGTAGAAAGACAAATGTCACATTTTTGTCTTGTGTGTGATTCCTAGATTATATATGGGTGTATAACATCCTGTGTGCATATATGGCATGAGACCAGGGAGACAAGGGGAGAGTGGAGCAAAGCAAGTGTAGGATATGCCCAGAGTACATTGCATACTTATATGAAAATATCTTTATGTGACATACCACCATATCTAATAATTTTTAAAGTTTTTCTAAAGTATTTATTTATTTGAGAGAGAGAGAGAGAGTGTGTGTGTGTGTGTGTGTGTGAGAGAGAGAGAGAGAGAGAGAGAGAGAGAGAGAGAGAGAGAGAGAGAGACAGAGAGAGGGGGGATGGATGTGCCAGTGCCTCTGGCCATTGTGAATGATCTCCACATGCACATGCCACCTTGTGCAGCTGACCTACCTGGGTACTGGGGAATCTAACCTGGGCCCTTAGGCTTGTTCAGCAAGAGCCTTAACTGCTAGGCCATCTCTCCATCTATACATATAATAATTTTTTTTTAAAGAAAGAAAAACCAACTGTGAATTAGATATCAATGAAATAGCATATTCCTTGGGAATAAATAGTTTTCTTTCATATAAATCACTCATGTCTGCTGTTCCCATTATGTGAGTACTCTGAGTCAGTGCACACCTGTGCTCCCCACCTGAGAGCAGCATGGCATTCTTACTAGTACTACTCTCTCTCTACCCTATAGTGGCTTCTCAAATCTATCTTGCTCAAACTATCCAAGGCACTGAAACACGTTGTTCATATGGATTCAAGAACCCTCGGGTCTTCTCCTACCTTATGGAAACTTCCCAATTTCCTTTTCCACCTGTGGTAGTTTGAACAGATGTTTCTCAATAGATTAGGGAGTTTAATTAAAGCTTACTCAATCTCCCCCAATCTGGCTGGAGGAGGTGTCACCATGGGTGGACCCCAGGGTCCAGCCCTAACATGTGTTTGGGGAATTCCAGCCTTAGATATACAAAGTGCCTGAACTTTGCCTAGCGTTCCTCAAGCGTATTTTCTTAGGTGGCAGATTTTTCTGTGCTTGGATCTGTAAAAGGGGATGTGGACAACTTCTTATGCCATTATTGAGCTTCCCCTGGATCTGCAACTTTCAGTAAATCCCTTCTTCCTCTCAAAAATGGTGCCTGGTTTGGAAGTTCATCCCAGCAACCTGAAGCTGTCTATAATACCACCTCTTTTTAATCAGTTCTATCTTTCAGTTTTCAAATGTCCCCTCCTCTTCTTTCTCTACATACCCTCACTTACTAAGTGAACCAATCCAGTTTCACAGCACTAAACATCTCTGAACTTTAACTTGCCACATCTGTCTCTTTATTTGACATTTCTACTTGGGCTTCAGCTGAGCAAATTGAACTCGTTGTGTGTAAATTGAGCCACCCACGTTTCCCTCACATCTACTCTTTCTCCAGTCTCACTAAGCAGCAACTTGATTTTTATAGTTTGTCTGTCCAAGGACATTAAAATCCTACCTGGTCTCTTATATCCAAAGTCCACAGTAAGGCAGTTTCATAAAAATATATCCTGAATGCACATGAAATATTTTTACCACGTTCACCTCTATAATCCTTTCTTTAAAAAATTTATTTCTATTGTTTTTCATATGGATATCTATTTTCATTGCTTCGGTGTATGTGTAAAGTGTGTATAAGGGTGTGTGCATGTGTGTGCATACTCATGCATGTGAGGTATATGCACGTGATGTGTGTGCCCATGCGGTAGCCCTGCAGAAGGTGTGCTCACCTGTGGCGGCCACAGTGGAAGGTTGAGAACTCTGCTCCAGCACTCTTCTGCCCAGTCTTCTTACTTTGAGGCAGAGTCTCTTACTTTGAGGCAGTCTCGTACTTTGAGGCGGAGTCTCGTACTTTGAGGCAGAGTCTCGTACTTTGAGGCAGAGTCTCTTACTTTGAGGCAGAGTCTCTTACTTTGAGTCAGAGTCTCTTACTGACCCCAGAGTTCGCCTTTTTTTTTCTTGAGCTCCTAAGATTCTCAGGTCTCTGCTCCCCTGTGGGAATGGGGCTGCAGATGTGTGTGGTCACACCCAGCTATTTATGTGGGTCCTGTGGATGGAACTCAAGTGGTCTCTCAGGCCTGCTCAGACCCTCATGCTTATTCAGGAAGTGTGCTTAACCACTTAGCGATCTCTCCAGCCCTGTAATCCTTTCTTAAGCAACCATCATCTCTCCCCTTTATTTTTATCACATGCAATTTGACCCAGCAATCTCAATATCCGCACCCTTATATTTTGACTGAATAGTTATAGTTCTCTCTCCCTCTCTCCCACTCTCTCTCTTTGGCTTAAAACACTCAAATAGCTAAAGTCTTTCAAAGGCAGTAAGGCCCACACAGTCTTGCTGGCCATGACCCAACCCCACACCTGCCTGCTTCCAATTCCTCACTCCTGTCACAATAACATCCTGGACATTCCTTAAACATGCTGGACACAATCCTACTCCAGACATCTGTACCCACTTCCTGCGTGCCTTAAAAAAACCTCTCCCCATTGAGCCAGGCATGGTGGCTTAATCCCAGCACTCAAGAGGCACAGGTAGGAGGATCTCTGAGTTTGAGGCCTCCCTGAGACTACATAGTGAATTCCAGGTAATCCTGGGCTACAGTAAGACCCTACCTTGAAGAACAAACAAACAAACAAGCAAAAGCCTTTCCCCATTCCACCCCAACCTGTATAGCCAAATGGGTTTCTTCCTCTCTGCCACACTGTATTTTCCCCTGTAGAACACACCATCATGTTGTGCATCATGTTGACTTCCTGCCTCTTTGTCTGCCTCCATTAGAGGAATCTCCACACTAACTTTGTGTATACAGCACCCAGAACAGATGCTATCATGCCATGGATACTCAAAAACTTGTCAAGTGAATACATGGACAAATGAACAAATGAAACTAATTTGGTCATTTCAACAGTGGGGAAAATATCAAGTCAATGATTGACTAAGAACGTCTTGTACACTAAGTATTATAGCAAGTGGAGAACTATGGTAGTTGTCTTTTACAAGGAAACTAAAGAGTGATAAGGAATGTTGTATGCACATCTGATGGAAAAACCAAACAGCACATTCAAGGAAAATATCTTAGCAATGCTCAGAATTTAGGAGCACAAGGATTTATGGAGATCCTGTCAGATAAATTGCTAATATTCATCGTGCTCTTATCATATGCCAATATGCCAAGTGCAACACCAAGTGCTTCACAAGTATGAACTCATTTGAGGCTAACAGAGTAAATATTTTTACAGGGTGGGTTCTTTTCAGCTAGTGTCTCGTGTACTCCAGGCTGGCCTAAGACTTACTTTGTAGCTGAGGATGGTTTGAAGTCCTGAAACATCTTCCTCCACCTCCTGAGTGCTAGGATTTACCATGATTTTAAATCTTATTTTGCAGAAGTCAAAACTGGGTCATAGAAAGCCAAGTACCTGACCTATGATGGCATAGCATATAAAGGTATAACAAGGTAAATAATGAAACTGAAAAGGTGCTACAAAGCTGGACCTATCAATAGTCAAAACAGCAATTTGTTTATAATCTGACATAGGTGCAGCATAAAAAAAAAAGAAATCCAAATGTGTCCCAGAAGAGTCACTGTGGAATTTTTGGACCAGTCACTTCTCCAAGCATACTGTGAATAGGTTTCATGGAAATCTTACTAAAATGCAGACTGTGGGAGCTGGGTATGGAGCTCAGTTGATAGAGTACTTACCTTGCATGCATGAATCCTTGGGTTCAGTGGTGTCTCATGCCCATCACCCTAGCTCTCAAGACGTGGAGGCAGGAGGATTAGGCTTCGAGGCCATTCTGCACAGGTAGTTCATGGTCAGCCTGGGATACATGAGACCCTGACTGAAAATGAGTTCAGTGCAGATTGTAATGCAGCAGGGATGGGACTTTCCAGGCTGAAGTGCTTTTGAAATCCCGAGTCACTGCTACTGCTCGTAGCCCCACTTTCTACCTTGACTAGCAAAGTGCTAGGTGAACCCAAGGGGACATGTATCTTTGAAAAGTTGGTCAACCGGGAAGTGACAAGTACTTAAGTGTAGGGTTCCAGTGAGAGATAACATCTCGCTGCCCATTCTGACCATAGACCAAGGCACAAGTCAAGATTGTCTTTGAAACTCTTTCCAAAGTGCACAGCTCTTGCCAGTTTTTATGTCATTTCTAGTTTCCTAACAAAATCAGTCAGAGATGAATTTGGCTTAATCCCCAGGCCTTTAACTTATCTATTGTTCCCAGTGGACCAACAGCTAGCTCTTAAAATACCTTTACAGTTTATCTTTAACCCAGAGGCATGGGCTTTTCCTGGTATTTGGCCGAATCCCTGCTTCCTCAGCCTAAACAGAAGTCTCCCCTGCATGAGGCCCCTGCTGTGGTCACTTCTCCTGCTCACTGATAAAAGGAATTTAAGGGAAACAAAAGCATGGAGTTGGCTTGCTCTCACATAGCCCTGTCCCCAGAGGCGTCTCTGCCTGGAGCTGCACTGGATAGGGTTCCGGGTTGCAAACTCCCTGGGGAGCACACCCCTTCCATTGCATTCCTACTGGACAGGCCATAGCAAGGTGAGAACAGGGAAATATTCCCTTCCTACACATTTTACAGAAATCCACTAGTCCAGGCAGCAGATTTATGGAAGAACAGAGAAAGTGAAGTCTAAGTGCCCTGTGTGTTCAAATAAAGGGCTGCCGGGTTAATTGCTACAGGCAGGAGAAAGTTTCAAGCAGAAATTATATAGGATATCAGAACAATGTGTGCCTCGTGTATGAGCACCTGGGGGTGTACAAGAAATGTATATGAAACATATAATATTGGATACATTTTATTCCTTCATTTGTTTATTTATTACATTGTATTTGTAGTTTTTCTCCTTGGCATATGAAAATACCTGCTTAAAGAAACTTAAAGAGCTGGAGAGATAATTTAGTGATTGAGGCACTTGCCTATGAAGTCCAAGAACCCAGGTTTGATTCCCCAGAACCCACATAAACCAGATGCACAATGTGGTGCATGCATCTAAGAGCTTGTTTGCAGTGGCTAGAGGCCTTGGCATGCCCAGTCTCTCTCCCTCTATCTATCTATCTTTGCCTCTTTCTCTCTCCCTCTCAAATAAATAAATATTTTTTTAAATAAAAAAAAGAAACTCGAAGATGGAGAGGTTTCTTTTCACTCACAACTTGAGGAAGGATACCATCACAATAGGAAGTAACTGCAGCAGGGTGGGCAGTAACTTCACATTGCATCCGCAATGAGGTAGTAGAGAGAACTGTATCTGATGATTACTCATGCCCTTTTTTTCCCTTTTATAATTTATTTATTTGTTTATTTATGTGCAAGCAGAGAGAGACAGAATGGATGGGCCAGGACCTGTAGCCACTGCAAATGAACTCCAGATGCATGCACCTCTTTGTGCATCTGGCTTTGCATGGGTGCTGGGGAATCAAACTTGGACCTTCAGAATTTTCAAGCAATCACCTTAACCATGGAATCACCTCACCATGGTATGGTATTACCACATTCAGGGTTTTTTTTTAATTTATTTATTTATTTATTTGAGAGCGACACACACAGAGAGAAAGACAGATAGAGGGAGAGAGAGAGAATGGGCGCGCCAGGGCTTCCTGCCTCTACAAACAAACTCCAGATGCATGCACCCCCTTGTGCATCTGGCTAACGTGAGACCTGGGGAACCGAGCCTCGAACCGGGGTCCTTAGGCTTCACAGGAAAGCGCTTAACCGCTAAGCCATCTCTCCAGCCCAGGGTTGTTTTTTTTTTTCTCTCAGCTAAAATCTCTGGAAATGTCCTCACCGATACCCTCCAAGGTGTGTCCCCTACATCCTGCCAAGTTGGCAAGGAAGAGTAAGCACACACAGGTTTTTTTTTTCACCAATAGTATATATATGCTATATGTATGACAATATTGATGCACACACATATGGTATAAGGAATGCTCTCAGAGACAGAATTGTGTCTCCCCCAAATTCCTTTGTTGAAGTTCAAAGCCATAGTACCTCAAACTGACTACATTTAAAGATAGGGACTTTAAAAAAAAGATTATTCATGGGTGATCTGATTCTCTATGACTGCAGTCCCTATAAGAATATATTAGGAGGAGGCTGGGCATGGTGGTTCATGCCTTTAATCCCAGCCCTTGGGAGGCAGAGGTAGAAGGATCACCATAAGTTTGAGGCTACCCTGAGACTCCATAGTGAATTCCAGGTTATCCTGCGCTAGAGTGAGACCCTACCTTAAAAAAAAAAAAAGAAAAAAGAAAGAATATATTAGGAGGGCTGGAGAGATGGCTTAGCAATTAAGGCGTTTGCCTACAAAGCCAAAGGATCCCAGTTTGATTCTCCAGGACCCATGTTAGCCAGATGCACAAGGGGACACATGTATCTGGAGTTCATTTACAGTGACTGGATGCCCTGGCGAGCTCACTCACTCTCTCTCTCTCTCTCTCTCTCTTTCTCTCTCTTGCTCTGTCTCTTTCTCTCTCAAATTAATAAATTAGCTAAATATATTGTTTTAAAAGCCAGGTATGATGGTGCACGCCTTTAATCCCAGCTGGGAGGTAGAGGTAGGAGGAGCGCTGTGAGTCGAGGACACCCTGATAGTACATAGTGAATCCCAGGTCAACTTGGGCTTGAGTAAGACCCTACCTCGGAAAAAAAAAAAGAAAGAAAAAAAATTTTTAAAGAATTATTAGGACACAGCCAACCCAGCAGGATGTCCTTATGACAAAATAGTAAGAAGCAGGCTACCCTAGAGCTAAAGAGAAAATGGCCCTGCTAAAGCCTTGGTCTTGGATTGTTTTTCCTCTAAAATTGTTGAGCACATAAAATTGCAGATTCTGGAGATCTAGTTCAAATGAAGAATGTGATTCCGTCTCCCATGCCATCTTGTTATGGCAGTTGAAGAAACTAATACACCAACAGACGTTGTGGCGTGTCCAGACACACAGACTCACTGCAAAAGGCTTATTCTTGTCACATTAATAAAGGAGACGGAACCAACCATCTCAGAGTCACGACTTCATGCTCCTCTTCCGTAGGCACCAACATGTATAAACGTCTTGGCCGTATGCACACACTATAGAAAAAGGAGTGTAAAGTAAATATCAGTCAGCTGATAAGACGGGGAAAAGGCTTAAAAACGCTGTCAGATTCTGATGAATACTTTTGGCAGCAGTCTGGGGGAGAGCTTTCAACTCCATTAGTTGCTTTTTTGCTAGTGGACATTGAGTTCCGTACGGTGGCCGCACACATAAGTCCCTTGGGCTTTTACAGACATCGCCTTTTGGCCTTGGACTTTTCTGTCCTGTCAATGTTCTTCCAGTCTTTTCCCCATGAGGCCTGGGCTAGGAGAAAGGATGGGAAAGGCTCTGCCTGTCTTGAAGTTAATGATTACCAAGAACTTGGAAGTCCTTCCACTATTGTTATGCACAGAAACCCAGATGAAAAATTGAAAACAAAACCCTTTGGGAGAGAAGAGAAAAGTGAGTGAGAAGCAAAAATAAAAAGGACCCCAGTTTGTCCAGTTCAAAGTAGAAAAAGGTGCTGCTTTTGAGGGAAAGAAAAAAAAAATATCTGGTCTTCTGCCATGGCAAAGAGGAAAAATAGCAACGTCACCTTTTCTTTTAAAATAAGGAAGTGCAAAAATAAGATTTTTCAGGCCAAGTAAACAACACGCCTACCATGGCTTTGGGGGGTTGTGACGCAAAGACAAGGGAAGGACCCACCTTGGGCTTTCCTATAGCCTGTGGCATGTAATTGTCCCATGACGGGACAGCGGGCTTGATTCTGCACACACAGAGCTGAGGAGCTAGGTTCAGACACCGCGGCAGAGATGACCCCACGGGCCCCTCCACCCTCTTCTCTCCGCTGCTCCCCTATGGCAGGAAGTGAGCCTGCGCAGAAGAGTCCCGCATTGACCTCCAGAGCTTGGACTTCTCAGACGGGAACATCTAACAGCATGTCATCATCCTTCCCCGGGCACCGCACGAACCTCAGCCTGCTGCGGCCCTCTCGCCTTCCTTCCTCACCATCGTGTGTCTGGGCGTCACAGGCAAGGCTCTCCAGAGGAACAGGCCCAGCAGAATGCAGTCAGGGGACGTGTTAAGCTGCCTCACACAGGCAGTGACTTCCACGGTGGCCCCTCTCCAGCCTGGAGATCTGGGAATCCATGCTTGCTCAATCCAAGAATCTAGAAGGCTCCCGACGGAGAACCGGTTCAAAGCTGAAGGTCTGGAAATGCCTGGAGAGTACCAGGTGCAAGTCTATATTCAAAGGCTGGAGAACCGGGAGTCCAGGCTCCCACGGGAAGGCAGCAGGAGAATGGAGCTCGCCTATGTATGCCAGCCGCTCTCCTCTCACGCTTTTGTCTCTTCTGATGCCCAACCTACTGAACGGGGTTACCTGCTCCTAGGGCAGTCTTCACCAGCATAGTTTGCTAACCCACATGCCAACTGTTGCAGCCCAGTTCACATTGCTGGTAGAAATCACCCAACCAAGAGCAGCTTCTGGGAAAAAGAGATTTATTTTGGCTTACAGGCTCGAGGGGAAGCTCCACAATGGCAGGGAAAAATGATGGCATGAGCAGAGGGTGGATATCACCCCCTGGCCAACATAAGGTGGACCACAGCAACAGGAGGGTGTGCCAAACACTGGCATGGGGAAACTGGCTATAAAGCCCATAAGCCCACCCCCAACAATACACTCCCTCCAGGAGGCATTAATTCCCAAATATCCATCAGCTGGGAACCTAGCATTCACAACACCTAAGTTTGTGGGGGACACCTGAATCAAACCATCACACCAACCATCTCTAATAACATGTGACTTACCAGTCGTCTAGGTGTTAGTCCAGCAAAGGTAACAAGCAAGATTACCTCATGGTCTAGGCCCGCTATCTCATCCTCCTTGCCTGTTTTATTTATTGATTTTTTCCTCATGCACCTCATGAAATAGAGCCTCACACTGCCCTGGGCAGAGGGTGGTTGGAAAGTAAGAGTAAAAATCCAACAGAGTCAGGTCCTGTAGAGCCTTTGAAAACCACCTTTGAAGCCATGAACCAAAACAGTTCCTCCCTTCAAGTGGCTTCTTTCAAGTATGTGGTAATCGCAATGCAAACGTGACTAGAGCCAAGTCCTACTGGATGGATCGCCACACTTTCACGTGTCTGCTCCCCGCCCCACTCTTTTCTGAGTGGTCTCAAAACCACACTCAGGGTGGGTCTGCTAAGTGTAAATCACAACTGTCCCGATGGCTGATCATCTCACTGGCGACAGAAGTCCTACTTATTTAGAGGTCTAAGGGATCTGCGGGCTCCACCTTTTTGGCTTCTTGTCTCTCCGGCCACACTCTACCCGGCTATGATTTCTTTCTCTTTTTTTATTAATTAGTTTTGTACTCAGCGAATACAGTCAATTTGGTACCATTGTTAGGCTCATCCATGACCTACCCCCTCCCCTCTGCCCCTCCTTGCTGAGGTATATGGGTCATGCATTGTGGAGTTAGCCCTCAGTTATGGGTAGGATAAATGTCACTGCAAACCATGACCCAACATGTAGCTCTGACATTCTTTCTACCCCCTTTTCTGCAAAATTTCCCTGAGCCATGTTGAGTTCATTTTTGGTCTTCTTCAGTAATGAGGTGTTGGGGGCCTCTGGGTCTCTGGATCTCTGATTTGGTAGGAGTTGATTTTTCTCTGTGTTGATATCCTTCACCCTTGTGATGGTACCCGGTTCACCAAGAAAACAGCACCCTTGCTTGTTTCGCCAATTGTTCTTAATTTCAGCCGGGGCCCTTTTGAGGCATGATGGGTGGCTCTCTCCTTAGGATCTGCATCTATCTGAAAAAGAGAAACAGATTCTCCAATGGAGAGTAAGTTATCACCAGACAAATGAGATAACCCTTACTTTTTTATAGAGAATTTAATAGGTGTAGGCCCCCTTGTAGCCCACGATTGGTGGTAGCTTGATAACGGAGAGTGGGCTTATGTTTGGATATGGTTATGACTTGTTTCCAAGCTCCAGCTATGGGTCCTGTACCACTGAGGGGATCAGTTAGCCAAATCAAGAGCAGTTGGTTCCCCACCATGGTTGTGTGCCACTATTGCACTTGTGTGAGCATCAAGACAGGTTATTTGCTGCTAAGTAGGTTAGAACATGAGTTGTTTGGACAGATATTGGTCATTTTTCCCCAGTCACCCATGTAGCACCTTCTGGCACTAGGCATGCTGACTGTCTGGGTACTGACTCTCTTCCAGCTTCCAGCCATGCCATTCTATTTTACGTGTCAACCACATATGGTATCTTCAGCAGTAGGGTTTTACCACTAACCATTGGTGGGTCATCAAGTACTTGGACAGAAATCTGTCTTTCTTTTCGGAAACCTTATAGGTCTCTCTGATCAAAAGCTCATTGTGGATGATAGATAGCCACATTCTGGTACTGGGAGTTACAGGTTAGTGCCCACTAAGAAAAGGAAGAAAAAGATAACTATATAACTAATACCCATGTAGCACCTTCTGGCACTAGGCATGCTGACTGTCTGGGTACTGACTCTCTTCCAGCTTCCAGCCATGCCATTCTATTTTACGTGTCAACCACATATGGTATCTTCAGCAGTAGGGTTTTACCACTAACCATTGGTGGGTCATCAAGTACTTGGACAGAAATCTGTCTTTCTTTTCGGAAACCTTATAGGTCTCTCTGATCAAAAGCTCAATGTGGATGATAGATAGCCACATTCTGGTACTGGGAGTTACAGGTTAGTGCCCACTAAGAAAAGGAAGAAAAAGATAACTAATATAACAGAGTTAGAGAGAAGAGAGAAAAAGAAG
Source organism: Jaculus jaculus (assembly GCF_020740685.1). NCBI lineage: Eukaryota > Metazoa > Chordata > Mammalia > Rodentia > Dipodidae > Jaculus > Jaculus jaculus. The sequence goes on from NC_059118.1 coordinate 58,039,227, forward strand.
CTGTAGAAGATTAAGGTCAGTCTTCATCATACCCTCTCCAGTGTCTTATGGCTCAGATGTTCCCTGTAATGGCCTGGTGAAGTTTCAGCCATTCGGTCTGCCTTTTAGGATGTAGAATTTTATGGTACCATTGCCATTTGAGTCTAGATTTGTGCTTCCCACCTCCTCCATTGCCCACGTCCCTCCCCACCCACTGGCTATGATTTCTGTGCACTGACTTTTGCATGCAGTAGATGCCCCACCCTTCGATAACATTTTCCCCAGTGGCTGTCTGCACACAGGAGAATCAGAGAACAACATACTGCAGTCAGGAAGGTGGTTGCTTAAGCAGTCCCCTTCTGATGCAGAAAGATGGGAAGATGCCAGTCATTGAGTCCAAGTGGAGAAGCTGAATTCTGGAGTGTGAGGTCAGCGTCAGGGATGGGTGGACACACACTCCCTCAGAAAAGTAAGGGGCAAGAAGTAGCCTTGGGGTTGTCTTCCTCTAGGTTCCCTTCTCATCCACATAGTCTGCCACCCGCGTTCAGGGTGCAGCTTCCTCCCCAGAGACATCACTCCACATGCCAATCCTGTCTGGAAACACCTCCATAGACATAATGGTGTGTTTTGCCAACTTCTTGGTCCAGTCAAGTTGAGAACCAAGACCAGCCATCACACCCTGGTTTTATTCGAGTATCACCTTCTAAGTTAGCAGCAGACCAGGCCCTCTGGCAAACACGAGTCTCCAAGTTACTTAAGCAGATACACTTTGCTGGAAATACGATTACAGCAGGTGTGCTGACTCACGCCTTTAATCCCAGCACTCACACTCAGGAGGCAGAGATAGGCAGATCACCGTGAGTTCGAGGCCAGCCTAAGACTACAAAGTGAATTTCACTTGGGATAGAGTGAGACCCTCCCTCAAAAAACAAATCAAAAAGAAAGAAAGGAAGGAAGGAAGGAAGGAAGGAAGGGAGGGAGGGAGGGAGGGAGGGAGGGAGGGAGGGAGGGAGGGAGGGAGGGAGGGAGGAAGGAAGGGGAAGAAGGAAGGAAGGAAGGAAGGAAAGAAATACAATTACACAATGTCTATGGAAGCCCTCCTATTACATCAGTGAAATGTGGCTGAAAATCCCTAAAGATTTACTAGCTATTCTATAAATAGTTTAAAGTTTTACTTTATAAATAGTTATGTCTGAAAATAGGTTTATCAGGTATCTTTATTTTGTATGTGTGTGTGGCACGCATGTGTGTGTATGCAGTTTGTGTTTGTATAGGTGCAGGTGTGTGAAGGTTAGAGGCCAAGGTCTTCCTCAGCTGCTCTCTGCCTTTGTTGAAGTAGGCTTTTTCACGGAACACAAAGTTCAGTGATTCAGACAGTCTAGCTTGCCAGCTTCACTTGGGAATCTGCCAGTCTTCACCTCCTGAGTCCTCCAGAGCCCTCCCTAGTGCTAGGATTGTAGATGCACAACATAACCCCGGGCATCCATGTGGATTCTGGGGATGTCAACTCAGATTCCCGGGCTTGCATGGCAAGTGCTTAACTGGCTAAGCCATTGCCCCAGCACCAGGTGTATCAGCTGATTTCAGTAAATGTCAGTTGGATTTTCTATTGTTTTCAGCCCTGTGCTATACCAGTGTCCTACTGCATGAAACACGTTTCTACTTTCACTCCCTAGATACTTGCCTTCCTCCTTATATTTATTTATTCAGTCAGGAATGCACAGACTAAATGGTATTAACATGTACATTCTAACAGCTAACAAAGCTTGTCAAATAGAAACTTTACAAATACAATCATGCATTACTTAGTGATGGAAACACATTGTGAGAAGGGCATTGCGTAATTTCATTATCATGCAATTCTCAGAGTATACTTACACAATCTAGCTAGTATAACCTACTGTACACCTAGACTGTATGGCATATGTGTTCATAAATTATATATATATGTGTGTGTGTGTATATATATATACACACACACACATATGGTGCAGCCTGTTACATGAGATACAAAACAAGATAAAAGAGTGCAAAAGTAGCTGGGCATGTTGGCCCACGCCTTTAATCCCAGCACCCAGGAGGCAGAAGTAGGAGGGTCGCCGTGAGTTCAAGGCCACCCTGAGATGACATATTGAATTCCAGGTCAGTCTGGACTAGAGTGAGACCCTACCTTGAAAAACCAAAAACAAAAGTTGAAATTATATAGACTCAATAAAGACAGCTATATGAAGCTTTTGCCAGTATAACAGTACCTATTGTTTTATGATAAACTTTATTTTAATAAGTATTCCAAAATAATGGTATATAACAGTAAATATATAACGCATGAAAATCATATATTATCAGTATCAAGTATTGTGCCTGTTCATCATGGCATGTGCTACATTTCAGAGGATTAGATGCACAGCCTTGTTTGCACTCACATTACACAACCACAGGAGAAATGTTTCAAGCAACAACATCCCACTGGCTACTATGTCATTCATCAATAGCAAATGTTCAGCCCCACTATAATCTTATGGGACTACCATTGTACATGTGATGTGACATTGCCTGAAATGTCATTATGGAATGTATGCCTGAATTCCTTGGCTACATCAATAAATGGTTGAAAAGTCAATGGGTATCAAATATGTAAGAATTTATTTATGGTTCCGCTATATTTTCTATCTGTGATGGTTAACCTTTATTGTTAAGCTGACAGGATTATATCCCTAGGAGACGCACCTCTGAGCATGTCTGTTAGAGTATTTCCGAAGAGGGTTATATGAAGTAGGATTACCCACCTTGACTGTGTGTGGCATCATTTCCTGGGCTGAGGTCCAGGACTGAATTTTTAAAAATCACAGGGCTGGAGAGATGGCTTAGCGGTTAAGTGCTTGCCTGTGAAGCCTAAGGACCCCAGTTCGAGGCTCGGTTCCCCAAGTCCCACGTTAGCCAGATGCACAAGGGGGCGCACGCGTCTGGAGTTCGTTTGCAGTGGCTAGAGGCCCTGGCTCCCCCATTCTCTCTCTCTCTCTCTCTGCCTCTTTGTCTGTCTGTCGCTCTCAAATAAATAAATAAAAATAAACAAAAACAGTTTTAAAAATCACAGAAGATGCCCTGAGCACTGGCGCTCATCCTTCTCCGCGTCCCATGTCGCAATGTGATCAGCTTCCTTGTGCGTCTCCTTCCGTATCGCGATGGGCTGCACCTCAAACTGGGAGCCAAAGTAAACTCTCCCTTCACTTGCATTTGCCAGGTATTTTGTCACAGCAATGAGAAAGTAACTAATAATATATCCAGGGAAGAAACGTTATATAAATGACCCTGTGTAAGACTGACAGGTGGCAGGCGGGGGGGGGGGGGCGGTATTGAGGGGCTCAGCACATCAAGCACTTGCCACCTAGGCATGAGGACCGGCGTGCATGCCAGGTGGGCGTAGCCGCTGTCTGTAATGCCAGCTTGCTGAAGTGGGGACAGGGAAGTTCCGGGGAGAGCTGGCTCACTAACCCAGCAGAATCTGTGAGCTTTGGACTCAAATGAGGAACTCCACCTCAGTAAATAAAGAGAGTGACTTAGGAAGACACACGGTATCAACCTATACCCTGCACATGCGCACACACATACTTACACAGGCCTGCACAATGCACATGCACCCACAGCACCCCCTATGATGTAAGAATCCATGTATCCCAGTGTGGGAGGTGTTGGGGTGGGGGGGACGGGGTTCACCAGGTCAAGGGCAAGGGCAGGCCTTGACTCCTGACTGGAAGACTGAATGGCAGGCAGCTCCTGTTTGGTTCCACCACAGGTTTCCTTTTGGGGGGGGGGAGGGTGGTTCCAAGAGTAACTTCCCCAGTCACACAGAATCCTTCCTGGGGAGGTCCTCTGAGGTCTTTGTACTTTCTCAGTCATTCCAAGCCCCCCAAATAAACCGTACCTTGCTTAACAGTTTAGGCAAAATTAAAAGCTCTGGAAGTTGATATAACTTGACTATTTTTAGGCTATGAGGCAGAATATTCACTCTAACAGCCCTTGTATGTACATGTGTTAAAATTTTTCAAAGCAGGCTGGAGAGATGGCTTAGTGGTTAAGGCATTTGCCTGCAAAGCCAAAGGATCCTGGTTCTATTCTCCACATAAGCCAGATGTACAAGGGGGTGAATGCGTCTAGAGTTTGTTTGCAGTGGCTGGAAGACCTGGTGTGCCCATTATCTCTTTCTCTCTGCCTCTTCCCCTCTCTCTCTGTCTCACAAATAAATAAAGAAATGAAATATTTATAAAATATATACTTTAAGAAAAGGTTCAATTTAACAATTTGATTTTTTTATGACTTGAAAAGTTGATGTGTTTTCTCAGTACTGGACAGCGATGAGAGCCTCTGATTCCCTCTCAGAAAGCATGATGGAGTGTCCGCAGAACCCATCACTCACTCCCTAGGTTAGCTGAGCTCTGCAAAACATAACAGCAAATCGGACGCATGGGCTTTCTCTGTGGCTGACTCTCTAGTTGGGTCTGACCACGGGGACACTGTTGTTTATTCCTCCGTTAGGACCACAAGGACCACTGCTGCTTCCTCCTCCAGTTAGGGTGACTGGGGGACACAGTTTCATGGTGAGGCATTTACTTCAATCGGTTGATTTCTACTAGTCAGACTCAGCTCTCATGAACCAACCGGTAAAGCAGGAGTCCTTGAGAACTTTTTCCATTAGGTTTCTGAAATATTTTCAATTAAAGACCAAGAGAAAAAAGAATTTCAAAAATGGTCATTACTGCAAGGAAATGAAGCAGAGAACTCAAATTTGGGCAATCATGGATTCAAAATTTGAGAGCTGATGTAAGAGATTAAGAAGAAGGAAGAATGATGGGTTAGTACAATCTGCCATCATCTTACTGGGTTTGAGCTTGTTTTATGCTTTTCCTCTGCTTTTGTTGATGTTTTATTTTTTGTGGGGAGATTTTCTTTTCTCCAAAGAAAATTTTTCAGTGGAGATCAGTGTGTGTCATCACCATGGAGGTGACCATAGGGAAGAAAGAAGCGAAGGCTGTGACGCCTGGCTGGAGGAAGTGGAGAGGGAGGAGGTGGCAGGGACAGAGATCAGAAATAAGACCACTGGTCCTAAAAAGGAGCACGCAACTCCTATTCCTCTGAGTCAGAAAGGAGGACCGGGTGTATCTAGAGAGCATTGCCCCCGCCACCCTTCTCTACGTCAGCCCAGCGCTGCAGGCAGCCTTATTGAGTCACAGAGCCCCAGCTCCACTGACCTCCCCAAGATAAGGCAGGTCTTGCCTAAACCATCCTCTTGCTTCCATGTTGGTATTCTATCACCCTGACCCAGAATCTGGATGGCTTACCTTTCTTTTGGTTTATCTTTATTTTATATGAATACACGGTGTACCCTTGTAAAAATTTTTATGCTCATCCAGCTAAAATGTCCATGAAAATAATATAGTTTAAAAAACAATTAAGGAAGGGAGGAAGGTAGTTAATAGGTTGGTATTGTATATATGTAAGTAGAAGAGTAGATTAATGGGGGTGAAAAGGCCCAAAGTGAGGTCAGGGGAAGAGATTGAGTAAAGGAAAGGTGGAAGGAGGACTAATAAAAATCTAAGAAAATATAAATAAACCATATGGCATCCTCTGGTTTGGGACAATGGAACACTCAGGAGACATAGATAATTGCTAGAAAATTTTCAATGCCAGGTATGGGATACCTTCCAGTGAGTTGTTGGCCAGGGAGGACCCTGATGCCCCCAAAATATTATAGGCCATTGCAGAGACCCTAGGTTTCCCACCAGGAATAGAGGGTAAGACCCTATTGCTGAAGACTCCACATACTTGGGCTGCAAGGCCACTGAGAAATCCTGCTGGAACCAAGCAGATAACCTCCTCCATGTAGACCAGCTGACAGAAACTAGAAGAAGCCATTCTACATGCAGTTCATTGGGAGAAAGAGATACCACCAGTGAAGATACTCAACAGTGGACACTGCAAGCCTTATAATTGGCCAGCCAGGCCAAATGAGCCAATGGGTGCAATAGTGACATGTCTATCATGGTGAAAACCAACTTCCCTCTAATTGGACTGGAGGCAGGCTCCATGGGAGGGAATACATCCCTGATACTGAAAACTTAAGACAGGGGTAGTCATGAGCCCTAGGGGTGTAACATCTGCTGATGTCTGGATAAATGCATATACTATGCTTATCAAATTGCCCAGTAAGCACTTATTTAATATTTTAAAAATATTTTTATATTAAATTTTAATATTATTTAATATTTTTAATTTTAATATTTTTAATATTTTTTAATATTCATACCCTTATAGTAATGCTACTCTCACTTTGGGTAGAGAATCTTCTCTTTTCAGATGGCAGGGACCTTGGAACGACTCAGAAGGTATCATAGTGCTGGTAAGAAGTGACTGGAGTAATGAGTAATCTCGATCACACCTTCCAAGGCTCAGGGTCTAATGCAGAAGAGGTGGTGGAAAGAATGTAAGAGCCAAAGGAAGGGTAGGACTCCTTACAACGTGCTCCCTCCAGACAAAAATTGGCCTGGATATCCTCACAGTGCCTGACATAACCTACACAAGACCATAATAAGAGGAGGAAAAGATCATGACATCAAAATAAAAGAAAGACTGATTGAGATGGGGAGGGAATATGATGGAAAATGGAATTTCAAAGGGGAAAGTCGGGGGAGTGAGGGTATTACCATGGGATATTTTTATAATCATGGAAGATGTTAATAAAAATTGAGAAAAAAAGAATGAGCTGCAAAACTAAAATAAAATAAAAACAATTATCACATTATGAATTTGGACTCTTCTTATCTCTAAGAAGGGACTTGGTAAAAAAAATTAATAGTCTGCATGTGGTTTACACTTCATTCACAGAGGTTTCTAAGAAAGTCATTTGTTTGCTTCCAAATAGTGAAATGATTTTCCTGTGCACAGAAGTAAGGCCATCAAAAGCAAATATTACATTCAGAGTCTTCACCATTTCCATGTAGATTTCCCATCACAGATTTCCCATCACTGAAGTCCTGAGCTGGGCACCTCATTTGTTGCTCAAGGTCTTAAGTGTGCCTGCCAAGATCTCGTTCACACTTTTTCACCAATGGACATTGCAAGATACTGCAGTCTTCATTCTTTTTTGACTTTTTCTTTATTCTGGTTTCTTGAAGAAGTACTATAGTGCAGAATATCTCAGACAATGTACAAAGCTTTTAAGTCAAAAGTATTAACCTGCCTTCCATGGTGGCGCACACCTTCAATCCCAACACTTGGCAGGCACAGGTAAGAGGATCACCATGAGTTTTAGGCCACTCTGAAACTACATAGTGAATTCCAGGTCAGCCTTGGCTAGAGTGAGACACTGCCTTGAAAAAAAAATATATATGTATAAAAATATGGGATCATGGGTACATGGTGGTACAAAGGGCAATAGGAAATGCAGCCAGAAGGACCACTGACATACTTCATACTTCAATCACAGCAAGAAACCCTGAGGAGGTAAATTTCACCCTTTGGGGTCTTCCTAGTGTTTCCACTTTGTGCAATGGCTCTAATAAATTTGGACTCAGACTAAAGAAATCGATGTATTTTCTTTTATTTCAAAAGCTTTTGCCAATGACATTGTCTCAATTTGGGGGAAATGGAGTGGAACAACTATAGGTTAAGAATCAAAGCATTTAGGATGATTCCAAGCCTTGACCACTTACTTCTTTCTCACCTGCTGTGGTCAGGGTCCACTCCATGTTGCTGGGATGAACATCCAAGCAGACACAGTTTATGGGAGGAGGCCGTTTACTTCATCTCCCGTTCCAGGCGATGCTCCATCAATGGTGGGTGAAGCTGCTTGCTTCCCTCTATCCAAGCACCGGAGAGCAACACGGTAGGAAACACCAGCACCAGCAAGCCCAGAACTGGCACAGCTCAGCCTGCTCTCTCTACACCTTTGAGCTGGAATTCAGATCCAGCCAGTGACACCCACTCCAACAGATAGTTAGAGACTTAAGCAGAAAGCTTAACCTTAAAAAAAATAGGGCTGTATAGATAGCATAGTGGTTAAGGCACTTGCCTGCAAAGCCAAAGAACCTCAGTTCAATTCCCCAGGACCCATGTAAGCCAGATGCACAAAGTGGCCCACCCCTATTTGTGCAGTGGCTGGAGGCCCTGGCACACCCATTCTTTTTTTTTTCTCAATTTTTATTAACATTTTTCCATGTTTATAAATAATATCCCATGGTAATACCCTTCCTCCCCCTACTTTCCCCTTTGAAATTACATTCTCCATCATATCCCCTCCCCATCTCAATCAGTCTATCTTTTATTCTGATGTCATGATCTTTTCCTCCTCTTATGATGGTCTTGTGTAGGTAGTGTCATATGAGGTCATGGATATCCAGGCCGTTTTATGTCTGGAGGGAGCACGTTGTAAGGAGTCCTACCCTTCCTTTGACTCTACACTCTTACTGCCACTTCTTCCTCATTAGACCCTGAGCCTTGGAAGGTGTGATCAAGATGTTACTCAGTACTCCAGTCACTTCTTTCCAGCACTATGATACCTTCTGAGTAAAAAACTCAGTAGCAGAGGCCAGTAAGTTAAAAAGGAGATATAAAGGGAAGAGAAAGGAAGGGAGGAGGGTACTTAATAGGTTGGTATTGTACATATGTAAGTAGGAGAATAGATTAACAGGGGAGAAAAGGCCCAAAGTGAAGTCAGGGGAAGAGATTGAGTAAAGGACAGGTTGAGGGAGGGCTAATCAAAATCTTAAGAGGATGCAAATAAATCATATGCAATCCTCTGGTTTCAGACAATGGAACTCTCAGGAGCCATAGATTGTTGTTAGAAAATTTTCAGTGTCAGGGATAGGATAACTCCAATGAGTTGTTAACCAGGGAGGTCCCTGATGCCCCCAAAACACTATAGGCCATTGCTGAGGCCCTTGGTTTCCCACCAGGAATAGATGGTAAGACCCTATTGCTGAAGACTCCACATACTTGGGCTGCAAGGCCACTGAGAAATCCTGCTGGAACTAAGCTGATAACCTCCTCCTGTAGACCAGCTGACAGAAAACTGAAGAAGCCATTTACATGTAGTTCAGTGGGAGAAAGAGATACCACCAGTGAAGATACTCAACAGTGGACACTGCAAGCCTTATAATTGGCCAGCCAGGCCAAACGGGTGCAATAGTGGCACGTCTGTCATGGTGGGAACAACTGCCCTCCAATTGGACTAGAGGCCTGTTACATGGGGGGAATACATCCCTGATACTGAAAACTTAAAACAGGGGTAGTCATGAGCCCTAGGAGTGTAACATCTACTGATGTCTGGAAAAATGTACATACTATGCTTATCAAACTGCCCAGTAAGCCCTTCTCTTTTTTTTTTTTTTCTTTTTTCTTTTTTTTTTTTTTTTTTGGTTTTTTGAGGTAGGGTCTCACTCTAGCCCAGGCTGACCTGGAATTCACTGGAATTCACTATGGAGTCTCAGGGTGATCTTCAACTCACTTTGATCCTCCTACCTCTGCCTCCCAAGTGCTGGGATTAAAGGCATGCATCACCACACCTGGCTGCTTCTCCTAATATTTATACCCTTATATTAATGCTACTCTCACTTTGGGTAGAGAATCTTCTCTTTTCAGATGGCAGTGACCTTGGGATTACTCAGAAGATATCATAGTGCTGGAAAGAAGTGACTGGCACACCCATTCTTTCTCTCTCTGTCTCTGTCTCGTCCTCTGCTTCATTCTCTCTCTGAAATAAATAAATAAAAATAAAATATTTTTAAAAAGTAAAAAATACCTGAGCCTATGGGGCATACCTTCCCATTCAAATCACCATATAACCTCACACAGCAGCTCTTCCCAAGCCTTGGCAGGCTGGCTCCAGTCTCTGGATGATGGAGAGAAGTGCTTAGCAACACAAAGATAAGCCAGTCACTTAGATATGCAATTCCAGCTCCTTAACTCTCCAGAGCTGAGAACTAACCCAATAGAGGTTCTGACTTTTGCTGGACATTAACAACAGCAAGGGTACATGCCCCTCCCAGACCCACTGAATCAGGATCTCTGGAGGCATGTGCTCATGCCCCCCATTCTAGGGTATACCCAGAGTTTACTGATCATCAGGCTTTGTATTAATCCTTCAACATTCTAAGAATTGCAAATTGCTTATCAGCTCAAGATGCTTACACATGCCCAGGAGGAGGCAAGAATCCTCCAAGTTGGCTTCATGCGCACTTCAAGACAGATGGCACAGAGCTGGAGTGATGGCTCAGCTGGTAGGGGTGCTTGTTTGCAAGGCCTGGTGTCCTGGGTTTGATTCCCCAGAACCCACATAAAGCCAGATGCACAAAGTGAATCATGCATCTGCTGTCTTGCAGTTGCAACATGCCCTGGTGCACCCATTGATCTCTCTCTCTCTCCTCTCTCTCCTTGCCAGTAAAAAGAAAATTAAAAGAGATATTAAAAATAAATCAATACCTCCTCTCCATCTTGGATCTACACAGAATGAAATTGTTCATCTTGGGGAAGTTCTTTTGTAAGACAAGGCCATTTCAAAACTAAGTTTGCATGTTATTATTTTAATCATTTTCCTTTATAATTAAAAATACCCTTGCTTATAGCTTGATGAATCTTTGAATATGTATGTATGCCTGTGTAGCCATAACCTGGATCCAGAGATACAGTATTTCCAGCCCCCACGAGGTTGGGCCAGTGGTCCTGAGAGGATATTGGAGCTTACCAAAATCTTTCCAGTGACTCTTCTCAAAAGTCGAGCTTCTCATTGCATTGCAGAGTTATTTGATGTGATATGGTTCTACTCCTCCTGCCATTGAGTATCATGAAGTATTTCTTTTGGCTTCTATTTATGAACCTGTCAAATGTGCTGTGCTCAGTCATTAGGAAAACATGGTCTAGCCCTTCCTTCATGTCATGGGGACCATCATTCTACACGTCTTCCCCACAGTGCCTCTGGAGGACAAATGCTATGTCTCTTCCCCATTCTTATTCTTGTTGTGCTTACTGTTTACGAGCCTTTGTTAATAAATGCTGAATAGAAACATATTGAGAGGTCTAAAATAATAATACACATTTTCTGGCTTCTAGAAGTGTTTTATCAATTAGAACTCTCATCTTACTGGTTTCTGGAAGTTATAATTTTTTGGTGTTCAGGTAGTACTTTGTGGACAATTACAAAACTCAACATCATTTAATATGATATTACTTAACAGGGCATTAAATTGCAGTGAACAAGGATAAGTAAAGAAATAATAAATACTGATTAAAGAGAAGTAAAGAATTTTTTTTTTGCATAACAGATTCAGGTCTTGGGCAGATTCAGGAAATTGGGGGAGGATTGTTCTAGATTCATGAACAAGCCAGGATTTGAGGACAAACACGCACTGACACTTGGGACATGCTGTCACCCTGTGTTGGAACCTAGGAGGCTACGCTAGGAAGAGTAAGAAGAAAGGGAGAAGTAAAAATTAAGCCGGTTGATGGCGATCTTAAGTAATTTTTATTACACTGCAAACATTTGCCAAAGCCAGTTCTGGCAGCTATGAGGAAGGCAGAACTTGGTAAGGGTAGGTTCAGGTAAGTTGGGAAGGGGTTGCCTCCCCAATCCACCTGTGAACCTGATTTTGGTTGTTTCCTAAGTCATGGCCATGAGCAAGAGAAGATGAATGGCATCAAAATATTCAAAATCACCATGAGGGTGCCAGCATTCATCACAGAAATGGGCGTTGGGGACAGGGTGACTATTTTGGAAGAAACTTACGGTTTCAAGTTACTGTTCTCTTAGGTCTAAGCAGGTCAAATGTCTGGTATTTTTGATGTTAAAGTGACTGGACCATGGAGGAGGAAAGGGTAAACAGAGTCCTTCCATTTCCTTCTTGAGATATTTTGAACTAGTAAAGCTGAAGTTGAGACTACCTGCCCCACTTTTTATCTTCTAGACATGGTGGTGGCATTGATACGTCGGCCCTGCAGGAGGTAAACAACGGAGACGACACACACACAGGTGCCCCTGGAAAAACCGGTGGAGCCTTTGCAGCTTTTAGGTTTGGCTGAGACCTTGTCTGCAAACATTTGACCATGCCAGGTTTGGAGCCAATAAAAGAAATCACTAGAACCTCCCACAGCTGCCTGTCAGACTGCAATACCACCAAAAGTTAGACAATGGATGATCACTACAGGGGGTCAGGTGATTAATACTGTTTATATCTATGTGTAGGTGCGTCAGCAAAGCTAAGCACCACTGGAACACTTTCTCCAGGGTGGGCTGCCCAGGTTCACCACCCCACCAGTGGTCTCGTTTCTCTGAACTGTAAACTACTGAGCATGAGTGGAGGCAGAAGTGCAGAACAGGAGGGGCAATCACAAGGTCTGGTACACCCTTCGGTGGAAAACGTGGGAGGGTAAGTCCTACCTCTCGGATTGCTAAGCAGTAGAGCGTGCATGTGAAAATAGTAAGGCCCAATGGGACTTTACCAGGCTCCTGAGGGAACATAGTGTTCTCAAAGTACCAATGGGGGGTGGGGGGCAGCACACAGCACTAACAGGGCTCCTTTATACCAAGAATGTATCCAAGTAATTGTTCAGGTAATTTATGTCATTGAAATACACAGCAGCAAAGACAAAATACATACACATATGCACAAAAGAAAGAGAAACAGAATCAAAACAGAGCAAGATGAGACTTTAAATACATAGTATAGTATTGCCCCAATGAGCATTTTAAAAAATAAATAAAATGTAGTCAGCTTTTTGTATTGGTGGATTCCTTATCTGTGGATTCCATCAGCATCAAGTCAAAATGTACTTAGATCTTGCTATGGTATGAATGTCAAATACCACCCCTGAATACACACACACACACAGTATTAGTCAGGGTTCTCTAGAGGAACAGACTTGTTAGAATGAATTATATTAAAAAGGGAATTTATTGGATTAGTTTACAGTAGTCCAATAGCAGTTTCAGGCCCGAGAATCAAAGAACCTGGTAGCTGCTCAGTCCATGTGGCCAGATGCCTCAGCAGTCCTGACCCAGGGCTGAAAGCCTGGAGACTTCCTGAGGAGCCACTGGGATTCTATCCAAGTGGGTCTTTAGTTGATGCTGGTCTTCAGTCCACACTGGTCTTTGGTCCACGCTAGAAGGCAGCAAGAGCTCCTTCAGCCAAGAGGAAGAAGGAAGGAAGGGGTTCTTTTCACCCAGAGCTTCCTTATATAAATTCCCCCTCTGAAAGGGGCTGCCCTCATGGGGAAGGATTCACTCTGGGGGAAGGACTTCCTCCTTCAGTGAATCCTTCCTGGAAGCAACCTCAGAGACCCAACCTGAAAGGGATTTCTGTGGATTACTAAACAGATCAAGTCAACAACACCTTAACACCTTAACCATCACACACACACACACACAAGTTTGAACACTTTGTCTTGGGCTGGTGGTGCTGTACCAGGAGATTACGCACCTTCTGGAATGGAGTCTAGCTGGAGGGAGGGGTCACTAGCAGGAGGGCCTTAAGTTTTGCAGTCAGAATTGATTTCCTGCCCTCTCTCGGCTGCCAGAGCCACCCAAATGTGAGCAAGCAGCCTCATGTTCCTGCTGCCACAGCCAAGAGCTGTTTCTGCCACCATGCCCGCCCCACCATGAGGAACTCTATCCACAAACCTTGATAAATAAACCCTCCCTTCCTTAAAATTGCTTCTTGTCAGGTATTTGGTCACTGAAACAAGAAAAATTAATTACTACAGATTTACAATAGTTGCATCTGTTCTGAATATGTAACTTGATTTTCTTCTTATTTTTCCTAACCAGTTAAGTATAATGACTCTTGGTATAGCAGTTATGTTGTACTTGGTGTTGTATGTAAGCTAGAGATGATTTAAACCGTATGGGAGGATGTGTGTAGTCCTATGAAAGCACAGGCCTTTTCACATAGTGGACTTGAGCATCCACAGATCTGGGTGCCTGTGATGTGTCCTAAAAGCAATCCTCTATGGATACCAAGGGGAAATGCTCTCCCATATAACTTATTAATGCCCAGTCTGCAGACTTTAGGAAAGAAAATCCTTTCATTGCCATTCATACATGATTATTGTATTTTTATTTGGTCATGACATTTTATTTATTCCTGTCATAAATGGAGCACATCACTGGAATATAACACAATTAAGAACGGTTGTTTTGCCATGATTCTATCATAGCAAGGCATATGCTGCTTTGTGGAAAGTGCCTTTAATCAATCATGTGGATTAAAATATAGTAAAATCAAAACCCATAATAGAATAAGACTTTTACCATTTTCACTCAAAATCTTCAATATAGAAACTCTGCAAAGTATTAATAATTCCAGGCATATTTTGTCTCATAAAAGTCAATCTTGGATTCTAGTTGGTCAGACAGATCTACTTAACAGCATTATAGACATTGAAAAAAATAATATAGCAGACACAAGAAGAAACCCAGTGAAGGTCTTAGGTCAAAAGTAAACAGTGTATCATAAGTGAAGTGAAAATCGGCCTGAAGCGGCACAGTGCAAGTGGGAAAAGGGGGCTTGCGTCTGGGTTGGTAAGTTCTGTTACTGTAAAGGAGTGCTTGAGAAATCAACTTACAAGGAAGAGAGATTGACTTTTGGCTCATAATTTTAAAGATCTCAGTCTAGGGCTGGAGAGATGGCTTAGCTGTTAAGCGCTTGCCTGTGAAGCCTAAGGACCCCGGTTCGAGGCTCGGTTCCCCAGGTCCCACGTTAGCCAGATGCACAAGGGGGCGCACGCGTCTGGAGTTCGTTTGCAGAGGCTGGAAGCCCTGGCGCGCCCATTCTCTCTCTCTCCCTCTATCTGTCTTTCTCTCTGTGTCTGTCGCTCTCAAATAAATAAATTAAAAAAAAAAAAGAAAAGAAAAAAAGACCTCAGTCTATGGTCAGTTAGTTTTGCTTCTTTTGGGTCTTTGTCAAAGCAGCACATCAGATGTCAGAAGCCTGTTCACCTAGTGAAATAAGGAAAATAAAGGTAGAAGGGAGAGCGTGCAGGTCCCAAGGCCCCTATCAAGGGCCCTGCCCCTCGGGACCTTCCACTAGACCTCACATGTCACTTTGTACCATGTGCCAATTAAGAATATCAATAAATGTAATCCATACAGGCTCCAGAAATCCAAGCAATGCTTTCATGGAATGGGAAAGGAAAAAAAGGCCAAAAATACATGTAACGTTCATTTCAATGTGGAACCTTTCCAGATTCTTATATAGAAAATATGTGGAAATAACCAGAAAAGGCTAATATGTAATTGCGTTCAACTTCATAAGATTGGCCCTAACTGTGGCATTCCTAGAAAAAAAAATAGGGAAATGGCACTTGAAGTGCTGATGTGGGAAGACACAGGAACGAAATGAGGAGAGAGATGGCCACTGTTGGGGGTGGACCCAAAGATGCTTTGTCTGGCGGTGGGGTCATATTCTAGGCTGTGTTTGTGACGACAAAGAGTCATTGAGAAACAGCGACACTGCCGCACGTGTCAGGTCACGCAAGTGCACACACAAATGCTATTAACTCTTCATTCCCATGGGTCTATCTTTGTCTCCTCCTATGGCCAGGTTATTCAAGCCAAGGCAGGTAGGAATGTGCCCTTCCTGCTTTGGCATTCTTAACATTCGGTGCATTGTCATGGAGCTCGTCTGGGGGCAGCTAGAAAGTGTACAAGTGTCTCATTTCTTAAGGCCAGCAAATAGGTGGAGGAGTCATTTCATGTGAAGGCAAGTCTATCGTCCCTGCGCTGCCAGTGTGGAGCAAGTAAAAGCTTACTAGAACTACTTCAGCAACTGAACATAAAACACCCATAAAACAGAAAAATAAATGACCAAACCCACTTTATGGTCAGTGTTGTGCAAGCATCTTAGATGGGATACTACTGGGCAGGTTCCAATGTTTGCTCATAAAGCAAGGTGGAGAAAAATTCTCTGGTTTACATTTTACCAGAAGGGCTCATTAGGGTATTAGTAGTAAATCAAAGCTATTCAAAAACCCATGTGGGAATTCAGAGAAGCTCTCTGACTTTGATCTATCCACAAGTTCATGTGTTCCGATCCCACCTCTTACTGCAGAATGCTTCATACTTTCAACCTCTAAACTCATCTTACACCCATAGCCAGCCTACATCTACAACCACGCATTCTTTCATTGACTCATGAGTCAAATATTTATTATGCCTCCGGTATGAGCTAGACACTTTGTTATGCTTTGAGGGTGTAAAGATGAAAAGACACAGAACCAAGAGTGGGAGGGGCGTATAAATCAACAATTGGTGTGGTGTGATGGCACACTGTGATGGAGGGGTGCCCAAGGAGACCACACAGGTGGGGGCACCGAGCTCAGCCTGGGAGTGGCAAGAGAGCTGAGAAATAGCATTCCAGAAGAGAGCTTGAGATGCAAACAGGTACAAAGGAACACTGTCCTTTGAAATGGAAAAAAAAAATCAGGGCACAGTTATATGTGGAAGAGCTAGAGAAACCATGTCACTGGGTTCAGGACTCTTTAGGCCATGGGTACCCCAAATATTCCCTTATTGCCTGAATGCATAAAATAGTCCTATCCCTAATGACTGAATTAAGGAGCAACCTTTGTTTATATTAACATGGTCCTTTTCTTTGATTTTTGAGGCCTCATCTCACCTAGCTCAGGCTCACCTTCAACTTGCTACATGTAGCTGAGGGTGGCCTTGAACTCCTGATCCACCTCTCTCCCAACTTCCAGGTACTGAGATTATGGGCATGTACTGTCTGTCATACCTGAATTGTACTCAAGTGTTTCTGAGAAGAGGTAAGACATCAAAGTATGACGAAGTCTGAAGAGAAGCAGGGAAATATCAGGGGATAGAAGAAGGAAGTTAAGAATAGTCTAGGCATGAAAGATTTGTTTTTACAGTGAGCTGTTTCTGTAGGACACTGAAAAGCAAAGAAGGCAGTTCTGGATGCTTTAAGAGCAGAAAGTATGATGAGAAGTAACTCTAACAGCAAACAATGCCATCATGAGTAGCTATTCAGGAAGATGTTGAGGAGGCAGAAAGCTCTCATCTTAAGTACCAAGATGTTGGGGCGTGAGAAGCTCTCTTGTAAACAAGGTCTCACTCATGGTGTTCTACAAGGTCTGATCTGCTTTATGATACAAGAACACAGGGTCAGAGCTACCATGTCTTACTTTTTAAATCACCCTTGTCAGAAAAAAAAAAAACTGTCCAAAAATTTTAAATTCTTCTGAATTTTAAAAGGCATATGGGTCAAGTGAGCATCCTGTGAAAACATAGAGTTGTGTTTTTTTTATTAGATCTTGCTTAGGATCTACTAATTTGCATTTTTCACAACATCCCAAGTGATACTAAGATGCTGGTCAAAAATCAGAACTTGGGGCTAGGGAGATGGCTTAGCGGTTAAGGCGCATCTCTGCGAAGCCTAAGGACCCAGGTTCAATCCTCCAGGTCCCACAGAAGCCAGATGTTCATGGTGGCACATGCTTATGGAGTTCGTTTGCAGTGGCTAGAGGCCCTGGAGTACCCATTTTGTCTCTCTCTCTGTCTCCCTCCCTCCCTCTCTGTCTCTAATAAATAAAAATAAATCTTAAAAAAAAAAAAAAAACAGAATTTGAAGCTGTGAATACCCCAAAGCCTGGGCTTCTTTGACATAAGTTCCTCTGTGCTCTTGACCTCATCCACCCACTCTGCCATTGCTCAGGCCCTGTACGCACCTCCTGGGAAGGCCAGGCTCCGCCCATCCTCCATGGCCATGTTCCACACTGCTTAGTATCTTCCAGGGTTCGCTTTTACCTAATAAGTTATTTGGAAATTCAATTTAATATATGCATTTGCCATATTTGAGGTAAAGTCTCACTATTAGCCCAGGCTGGCCTCCAGTTAGCTACCTTCCTGCTCCTCAGCCTTCTACGTGTTAGGATTATAGGCATGCTCTTCCAATCCCAACTGAATTTTCCCTTATTTTTTTGTTGAAGTTTTAATACAGAAACTCTTGATATTCAATATAGATTGACAATATAGTATCCAAAATGCTTAGGACAAGAAGGGTTTCAGATTTTGGAATGTTTGCATAAAATACTATGATGTGATATCTTGGGATTAGGGGCTGAGCTGTACACAAGAAATGCATTCACTTTGCGTGTACCTTATACACATAGACTCGAGTTCATGTCAAACAATATTTTTAATAATTTTGTGAATTAAATGAGATTTCATGGTGTGGAATTTTCTACTTGTAGCATCATATCAGAATTCAAAAAGTGTTGAAGTTTGGAGCGGTTTGGGTTTTGAAAGCTCAGGTTGCGGAGATCCCATCTTGCACTGGAAACATTGACAACCAGCCTGGCTCTGACCCGAGCTGGGAGGACAGGCCTAGATGCTAGAATCTCCCCTGCTCAGCTTCCTGTTGCCTGGTACTGGTCCTGGGGTATGACATGAAATCATAGGTCCTCATGAAAATTTCAGAGGCTTTCCCAGGCCCAAACCATCCTGCCCCTCTACACAGGATGCTCTCGCTTTCCTCCTGGGTGTGATGCAGGTAAATCTGTACCCCGGCGGAGGCTAGAGTTGTTTTGAAGATTAAATTGAATTGTGTACACAGCATGAGGAGCCTCAATGCATGCGCGTTCCACCCCCTCAACACTTTGACTGAAAATGCCATTGCCTTAATAAGGACGGTAGTCGCGTCAGTGTTTTTAGGAGAGGTTACATCAGTGTGAGTAAACTTCCTTTAAGCTCTTTGTGCCTGTGAGCAGGCTTTACTTAGAACTGGGGTGAGCCTTGGCCACAGAAAGGTAGGTCAACTTCACAGTACTGCTTCCGACCAAGTCGATACCTTTTGTACTAATGAACATGGGGTACTTAGAAACCTTGAACAAGATGACCATTACTAGACAGTGACCATTTTTGGGAGCAACAGTCAGGGCATGAGTAGCTCCTTTGTCTCCCATGGTGCTCTTTGGGCAAGGTAATGTGTCCCCCGCTTTCCACTGTGGTTTTGGGCCCTCTCTGTTTCTATCCGATAGCTCCTTTGAGAGTCCATGTGGACTCTCAACACAACCTCAGCTGCTGACTTTGGACACCTTTATAAAATATTCTTCTAAACTCTCCACTATAAACAAGTTGCAAGGTGTCCTTTGGGCAGTGGAATGGTCCAAACTATGGGTGAACTAGCTGCTTATTTTGACCAAATAGGGCAGCTGTGTGTGAAACCTGAACCCCACTGCCTGCAGGATATTGGCTGCTTGAGGTTGCTAGTGTGGAGTCAGGAAGCCATACAGGACTGGGCACCCTTGCTGCCTGCCATTGCAAGGCATTTCCTCCTCAGGAAATCAGGTCATTGTTGGTGCGGGGACACAGGCAGGTCCTGGGTTCCTGGGAACCCCCTGGAGAAGAGTGCCAGACGGGCCAATCAAACTGGGACATCTCAAAGTCCCCTGCAGTGCCATTAGCATGAAAGAATCCACCCTGCAGAGTTAATAATTAGTTATAATCAGTCAAAAGCCAAACAGATGCCTAGCTCCAGTTGGCAACAGAGAAGCCATGAAAATGCCAGGCAGCTGGGAAGACTGGTGAAGTAGGTGAAAGGCAAGTAAAGACGCATGAAAACATCCACACCACACGGAGTTTGAGATGTGCCTGCCAGGAAGGCCAAGTGCATTCCGCAGACAGCCGTGCAGTCTCATTCTCACCCTGGACATGTGCTGGCACTGAGATTTGGGAAGTAACAAGAACTGTGACCAAACATGCATTTCCATACGTTGCACCAGGGGCCCCGCAGAACCAGCTGCCTGACTGTGCTAATGTCTACAGGACTCATTTTTTATTTTATTTTATTATTTTTTTTTAATTTATCTGAGAGTGACAGAGAGAGAAAGGGGCAGATAGAGAATAGGCACGTCAGGGCCTCCAGCCACTGCAAGGACCTCCAGACGAGTGCGCCCCTTGTGCATTTGGCTAATGCGGATCCTGGGGAATCGAGCTTCGAACCAGGGTCCTTAGGCTTGACAGGCAAGCGCTTAACCACTAAGCCATCTCTCCAGCCCTACAGGACTCATTTTTAATAGTCCCTTAATGTACGAATTATTGTTGGACAGCTAATGCAGCTACCCAACTGTCCCCACTGTGGTACCAACACTAAAATCCTGGTTTATTGTTGCTTAGAAAGCACATACACTCAAAAGAAATTTCCAGAACACTTTGATGTGGGCTCTGAAGTACTACCATGATTATATTGTGACCATTTATTCATTTTCTTAACTATTTATTTTCTTTGCAGGTGTACATATTCATGTGTGAGCGTGGAAGTGCACGTGGCATGGCACATGTGCAGAAGACACAGGAAAGCTCTGAGAATCAGTCCTTGCCTTCCAGAATGCAGAATATTTAGGGAGGGTGACCTGGAACTTATTCTGTAGTTCCAGGCTGGCCTCAAACCTTAATTAAACTCACAGTGATTCTTCTACCTCTGCCTCCCAAGTGTTGGGATTAAAGGCATGTGCCACCACACCCAGTTTTCATTTATTTTTTTAGAGGGTCTCTTCTTGTTGAACTGACTGGCTCACCATCTTCTAGGACTCTCTTCTCCTGTCTCTCCATGGGAGGGCTGGGATGGATCACAGACCCTCATGACTGGGCCGGTGTCTGTGTGGGTTCTGGGGACCTGAATCCAGGTCCTCATTCTCATGCAACAAGTAGTTTACCCACTCATCAATTTTCCCAGCCCCTGTCATGATCTATTTTGGTTACTTTTTCTTTTCGGAGCTAAGGCCAGGTGCAGTGTGCATGCCTGTAATCCCAGGATTTGGGAGATAAAGACAGGAGGATCAAGAGTTCAAAGTTCAACCTACTCTCTCTCTACTCTATCTGCCTCTCTTTCTCTCAAATAAATAAATAAAATATATTTTTTAAAGGAGTTCAAAGTCAGCCTCGACAACCTAACAAGTTCAAAGTCAGTCTGATCTACTAAGATTCCCATTAAAAAAAACAAACAAACAAAAAAAAAAACAGTGAGTTCTATGGCAGTTCTTTGACAAATCAAGCTGGAGCTGAGCTGGAAGCCTCCTCCCCACGGACTAGCTATCGGGATGCTGGAAAGAGCTATGCAACATGCAGCCTTTGGGAGAGAGACGTCATCAATGCTCTTAACCTGCCATGGGCCCTGCAAACCTTATGACTGACCAGCCAGGCCAAGTCTACCAACTGGTGCAATGGTGGAATATCTGATACGGAGGAAACCAGCTGCTGTACGACTGAACTGGACGCCCTGTCCAGGACAGGGAATCAATGCCTGGCACTGAAAATCTAGTCAAAAGCCTACAGCTGTGGAATTTATCAGCCCTAAGGAGGAAAGGGGGAAGACTACTACTATTGTCTGGCTAAAATTATATATTTGAGAGAGAGAGAGAGAGAGAGGAAGAGGCAGAGAGAAAGAGAGAACGGGCCTGCCAGGACCTCCAGGCACTGCAAACGAGCTCCAGATGCATGCACCCTCTTGTGCATCTGGTTTACATGGGGAATCAAACCAGGGTCCTTAGGCTTCACAGGCAAAGGTCCTAATGGCTAAGCCGTTTTCCCAACCCTAAAAGCCTATATTCTGTGCACAAACTTCTCACTAAAACACTTATGTTTATGCTCATATGTTAATGCTAGACTCACTTGTGGTTAGAGAAGCTTCTCATTGCAGGTGACAGGGAAAACTAGGGTGACTCAAAGCTCAGCGTAGTGCTGAGGAGAAGGGACAGTGACGTGTTCAGCACTAAGTGAGACATCTCTATCGCACCCTCCAAGGCTCAGGAACCATGGCAAGAAAAGGTAGCAGAAAGAACATAAGAGCCTAAGGAAGGGAGGACTGCTTACAATGCTGCCTTCCAAACACAAAGTGGCCTTATCATGACCTGACGGTGGCTCATGCTTCCTACACAATAGGAGAGGAAAACATGATGACATGCAAGTGAAAGACACGCTAGTTGGAAAGAAGGGATTAAGGAGAGGGAGGACTGGGGAGGGAGAAATGGAAGTGGTAGGAGGGATTAGGATCGTGTTACATTGTCTATACTTATAAGTTGTTAATAAAAAATCAAAAATAAAGGAATAAGAAGCAAACAAGACCAAAAGCATCTGAGCTATATTGCAAGTGTTACATCCCTTCCCTCCTAGCTAAGAGTGCCCCAAGGCCCGGGGAGGTCGCGAAGCCTTCGTCTTTCTCTGTGACGGCCAGTGGCTGCGCCCTTTGGATGTTCTATGCGTTGAAGTGGGTCTTTCCCTCGAGTTCAGCTTCCACTTCTAACATGCCAGAAGGGGCTGAAAGTGGAAAATACCAGGTGTATTCAAATGGCCTTGAGCCTGAGGGGAGCAGCCTGTGAATAAAGCCTGTGCACCCCAGTGAACCACAGCACCGGCTGGTGTGTGGGCCTAATGCCATGGACGTTGCATTTGGAGACCTTCTTACTTTTGCTCTCTGGTACTTTTTTTTTATTATCAACTTGTTGTATTTATTTAGGAAAGTACAAAACGAAGGGAAGGAAAACATCTGTGGTGTGTTGGAGGTTGTTACACATATCACCCGGGCCTGGGTGAGAGGCTGCTGCATGTTCCAGATGGTTCCATAGGTGGAATCTGTTCTTCCAACATGGACAGCACTGGAGGAGACAGGAAGCCTAAGAACCACGGGTGTCATCGTGGACAGTGAGGCGTCAGGTGCCCTGTGGCAGCTGAACGTGAGACACTCACGAGCCCCTGGGAGTCCTGAGCACCAGAGGAGGAGGAGTGGGAGGAGCACAGGTGTCCAACCTCACTCTTGAGGCTGTGTGCACTGTGTGTTAGGAACGGAGATGGTAGAAATGGCCTCAGGTCAAAAAAAATGAGAGGGAAGGCTGGAGAGATGGCTCAGCAGTTAAGGTGCCAGCCTGCCAAGCCTCAGGACCCAGGTTCGATTCCCAAGTTCCCCCATAAGCCAAATGCACAAAGGGGCACATGCATTTGGAGTTCGTTTGCAGTGGCTGGAGGCCCTGGGGCCCGCGTTCTCTATCTCTCTGGAAATAAATAATTATCTTTTTAAAAGAGAGAAAAATGAAATGTGCAGCAGTCATTCCAATATTTAAAGCACAATAATGAAAGGGTAGCATGCTTTACCTCAGGGTAAAGTTCAAGCACAGGATAATTCCTGGTTGGCCTTTTCCAAGCCTCTCCTCACACCATTTCCCAAACTAAAGATGACATTTCCCTTTCCTACCATGTCTCAGCACCCACGCACTGTCCCTCTGCAGTGTCTTTGTGGTCCCTCTTAAATGCCTCTGCCCTGTCTGTGGCCACGGGATGGAGTGCCCATCTCCTATTCCAATGAGATACATTTACTGAGCTGGCCCACTCTTGGTTGCAGTCTGAGCCACATTCACTTCAGACACTCCCATGCCCAGCCCAGGGCCTGCTACAAAGACAATATGGAATGCATAAACAGACAAATACATATTTCAGTTTCTGGAAGCAGTCATACCTGGGGAGATATCTGGACTGAAGCTAGGACAGTCTTGACATTTTGATCCCACTGAGAGTGAGAGAGGGACTGAGGAATAAGCCCTGTGGGCGGCTGTTTACTAATGGCACATGCCTCTGGCCTTTCCAGGGCCAGTGCAAGGTCTGGTAGATGGAGCGTGGCTGCAGGGTAGCCTTCCGGGCCATTCCAGCGTCTCTGCCAGTCCCTGGTGCACTTGCTGAACCCAAAACTGGCTTTGCTTTCTCTCTCAAAAGGTATCTGTGGAATGACCACTTATGTTCTACAGCAGAGCCGTTAATTAGGATTGACAATTCATGAAGTAGAGAGGATTCTGAGCATACCCAACTCAAAGAAGTAATACGGTGGTGGATATGCCAGTCACCTTGGTCTAATCATTATACATCGTATGCATGCATTGAAATGGCACACTGAACTCCATAAACACGCACAGTTAAATAAAATAACTAAAAGAACAAAGTAGAAATTGTTAGCAACAGAAGATTTCCTAAGGCTCCTGTCAGGGAACCTCCAAAGAACCTTTTCTTTTCTTTTCTTTTTTAAAAAATATTTTCTATTTATTTATTTGACAGAGAAAGGGGGAGAGAGAGGGAGAGAGAGAATGGGCATGCCGTGGCCTCCAGCTACTGCAAATGAACTCCAGACACATGTGCCCCCTTGTGCATGTGGCTTATATGGGTCCTGGGGAATCGAACCTAGGTCCTTCGGCATTGCAGGCAAACACCTTAACTGCTAAGCCATCCATGGAGCCCTTTTCTTTTCTTTTTTAATATTTATTTATTTATGAGAGACAGAGGAAGAGAGACAGAGAGAATAAGCAGATATGCCAAGGCCTCCACCCGCTGCAAACGAATCCAGACTCTTGCACCACCTTATGCATCTATCTGGCTTACGTGGACACTGGGGGATCAAACCTGCGTCCTCAGGCCTTGCAGGCAAGCACTTTAACCAACCCCCAGAGGATCTTTTCTAATGTATGACCAATGAATGCCTTTGCATTATCTATGGGGACATTTTAAATCAGTGGTTTGCTCTATTTCTTGTTAATATCAATGAATTTAACTGACATGTTTTTATAACATAAAACACAGCCTTGCCTTAGTGTTATAATTCAAGGCAAACTGGGCTTTATGTGAGTGAAATGATTAGAATCCCACATGCCCTGGTGCTAAATGAAGTGCTTTCACTCACCGCACACCACAGCATGAAGAGAGCTACATTAACATGCTATGGAAGTTCATGACAATTCAGACACCTAGGCCCGCTCTAGGACTATTAAACCAGAATTTCTTAGATAAGCATTTTAGAAACACATATGTAAGTTAGTATTACTATGAATTATAACATGGAGGGAGCTAGGCAAGGGAAGGAGGCACAAGCAAAACCACAGAGATTATAAGGATGTGTGGTGGCATCCCTGAGATGACAGATGGGGAAATGGAATCCAGACCAGTTGAATGGCTTATTCAAGGACACAGGCTGACTCATGGCTCGCATTTCCGTGAGAGGAATAAAAAATGCTAGGGTCACAGCCATCTACACTGGCCCAGGTGGGGGCATTGGCCCCGAATAGTATGTGGGACCATCCAGAACCCAAGACTAGGTCTAGGTCTTGCTGACTCCCAGACATCACTCTATTGAACAGTTCTGGAGGCAAAATGGGTGGAGATGCTCTGCATCTGAGAGAAAGCATGAAGGAAAAGAACTCAACTATCTGCTCCAACCGTCTCAACTAAGGCACAGCCCTGAGGACTCACTGGTGACAACAGTCTGTCCCACCCTGAGTCTTCACTGTCACAGTACCTTCAAGCCACTGAGCTGCTCCACAGGAGGGAGACAGATGGCAGAGAAAAGCCAGTCCAGACAGTTCACAGCCCAGTGGAATTCTTCCTTCACCTGTGCTTATGAACCAGTAAGCCAAGGGACAACAGTGACACTGTGCACCAACAATCTGGCTAGAAACACGTCCATCCACCCAGCTGCCCTGGTTTCAGGCACCACAGGAAGGAGAATTTCGATGCTACTTCAAGCAGAACCATCCTCTCCTTGAAAGCACCCAGACACATGCTGACTCTGGCTACACTGCTGCGGTAGACTACTACCCATCCTGATGGACCTCTGATCTATCTATCCAGCCGTCACTTTACATAGTAGATGAGTGGGCCTCCCACAGACGAGGCCAGAGGGACCGTAGAAAGTCAGTGCCTCAGAAAGGCATTGAGCCCCTTAGCTTTCTGCCCTTCCCCCCGTAACAAGAGGAAACATGGAGTGGCTAGAGCCTTCTTCCCACCAGCATAGGAACCCCAGCAGAGATGGGGATCCAGAGCAGCAGAGAGGCCCTGTTCCCTGCCTATGACCTCCCTCCGAGTCATTAGCCATGGCCACAAGCATGGGTCCTTCAGCCTCCAGCTCTTGCCTGGCCCCTCTCCCAACCCCTAACAACTAACTCTTGACTCTCTCAATAAGGATCAATACCATGAGATTCACCCCAGTGACACCTGAGAGGCCTCTTATGCGGTAGATGGTGACAAACTTAGCACAGGAAAGTCCATGTCGGCCTCTGGTGGGGTCCTGCAAACCAAGGACCCCATGCCAGTTGCTTCCACCTCCAGGCTTTATTTATCTTATTTGTAAAACGTAGAATTAAATGAATTGCCTTTCAGAGCTTGGTTCTGCTCTTGTGGATTATAATCTGCCCCTCCCGATCCAGAGACCTTGACTTTGCTTTGCTCTGTTTCCCGTTGGGTGCTGTTCCATCGGGCACGTGACCAAGATGGACAAAGGTCTGGCATTCGTTCCAGGTAGGAGGAGAGACATCTGCTTTGTGAGACCTTTTTCTTTCTCTATCATCTGACTTCAAGATTGTCAGCATTGGAACTCTTTCCTTGCTTATCTTTACAGCCTCAGAACAAAATAGCTGTTCAGTAAATGCTTGCAAAATAAATGTGTGACTCATACAAAAAAGAAAGACAACAGACCTACATTCTACTTATTCCTGACTTACTTTCCTAGGCAGGGGAACCTTCCAGCAAAGCCTTAAAAATCACTTCAATGATAATTGACTTGAGAAACTTTTAAATGAAGAAAGTTTTGGGCTGAAGAGATGGCTCAGCCATTAAGACACTTGCCTGCAAAGCCTAACAACCAGGGTTCTTTTCCCCAGGACCCACGTAAAGCCAGATGCACAAAGTGGTGCATGTATCTGGAGTTCGTTTACAGTGGCAAGAGGCCCTGGTGCGCCCACTCTTATTGTCTCTGTCTATCTCTCTTTCCTCTATCTCTCCATGCTTACAAAGAAGAAAGAAAGAGAAAGGAAGGAAAGAAGGGAGGGGGGGAGGAAGGGACAAAGAAAGAATCTTTTAAAGAAACCATTAACATCCCTGTCTCTCTCCAGCTAGCAGAGACCTCTTGCATCTCAAATCCTCATCCTTAGCTCAAGCTGACCTGTTTCTCATCACAAAAGCCAGGTGTGAAACCAACCACTATGACTGAATTTTCCTTACAAGCAAGGGGTGAAGGGTGTATATGCAGGAAAAAAGATAAACTCAGTCTGGGCTGAGAGCAAACTTAAAGGGTAAAGTCTAAGTTTGCTTTCACCTCCATCATTAGGAAGTGTCCATCTGTGTGAAGGAACAGATATTGGGGTATGACTTTAATCTGCAAGTGAGTTTCCCACACATAAACATGTCTGCAGGTGCTGCAATGATGTTGGGAGGAATTAGTATCACCAGTCTCCCAGTATCGACCTCAGATGCATCTTTCTGCATGCATTCTTCGACACTCGTTCTCCATTCTTCAGTGCTTGAATCTCAAAAATCTTGCGCTTCACTGAGTTGGTTAATAGCAGAAGCAATGTGGCTAGGTACTCTGTGTGACCTTAGGCAATCATCCAAATTTTCCAGTGCTTCTGTCAAATTGAGAGAGTGGGAACTCTCCTTAACCAATGTTTCTGCCAAAACAGGCTGGAAGCATAGGGTTAGAAACATGTTTTTAACCTCTTGGCTCTAGCCCACTCCTCCTTCAGGTGGAAACAGTCAGTGTGAGATTTAAGTGTAACACCAAAGCATGATAACATCGCCAAGGTATTGGTTCATAGCAACCTTCAACAAATGCTCATTATCAGAGCTCATGTTGTCATTATCTGATGTTCCTTGGGGCTTAACTAGCCTACAAATCTCTGAGAGCCTGAATAAAGAAAGTAAGTTAGATGTAGGGCTCGAGAGATGGCTCAGTGTGTAAAGTCCTTGCCACACAAGGTGCAGTTCTGAGTTCAGATCTCCAGCATCCATGCAAAAAATCCAGGAGTGCTGGCAAGGTGCTGGAGAGATGGAGACAGTAAACTCCATAGGATTTACTAGCTAGCTAGTGTGGTTTAGTCTGTGAGCTCCAGGTTCAGTGAGAGACCATCCCTCAAAAAATAAGGTGGAAGGCTGGAGAGATGGCTTAGTAGTGAAGGTGCTTGCCTGCAAAGCCACAGGACCCAGGTTTGATTCCCCAGGACCCACGTAAGCCAGATACCCAAGGTGGCACATGCATCATTTGCAGTGGCAGGAGGCCCTGACGAGCCCATTATCCCTCTATCTCTGTCTGTCTGTCTGTCTGTCTCTTTTTCTCTCTCTCAAATAAATAAATCAATAAAAATAAAATGTTTTTAAAAAATAAGGTGACGAGTAACTGAAGAAGACACCTCTGACTTCCTCAAGTACACATGGCCATGTATGAGCAACTGCACACACACACTCACACACACACACACAGAGAGAGAGAGAGAGAGAGGGAGAGAGAGAGAGAGGGAAGAGTTTTTAAAAAGTGAGTGAAATATTCATGGGCAGCTCCATTGGTGACTGATAGTACCTAGAGTCAAAGGGGCTTCAGTACGAGCTGGTTGGGGGCCACTTCTGACCTTGTCAGAGATAAGTCTAGATGGGCGCAAAAAGGGCAAGAAAGAAATCTCTTCACAAATCATCAGACATTGGAACTTGAATCCGCAGAACCCATAGAAGACAAGGACTGACATCTGAAGTTGTCCTTTGACCTCAGGAATACCAGGCTGTGTGTACACACACACACACATACACGGTTTGTTTGACACTGAAGTACCATCCCTCACCCCCACAGAGACTGCTCATGCATTCATAAGCCTCACTGGGAATACCAACAACCCCACTGAGGAGGCCCTCAGTGAAATGGAGGCAGGGGAGACAGGTATACAAGGATAACTTGATGGGAATATGACCAACGTGTGACATGTTCATAAGGTACGGTGTGTAATGGATAAAATAAATAACAAAAATTACAGAAAACTTTTGTTTAATGAACTCATTCAATTCCAATGGGGAAGGGGAAATACATGGAATGGAAGTACACGGGAGGAGATGAGCATCCTGAACTACACCTGCTTTGGAGGAGTCTCTACTCCACCTGTCAGCAGCCAACCTCCGCAGGAAAGGGCCTTGTCAACACTCTGGACAGGGAGTAAGGAGACAAGCTTGCCCTCTTCCTCACTGTGTTTGGAGCCATGGTTCCAGCCTTGGCCTGAACAGGTGGAAATGGGCTATTTTCTATAACATCTAAGACTGCCTCCAGATCCCTCCAGATCCAGGCCAGCAGGGCTGCGTGAGAGCAAAAGCAATTGTCAGGGATCTGTTTGTTTGCACGGCTTCTGTTTGCTCTTGTGTTATGGCTGCTGGGCACAACCCCTCCTTTACTTATTTGTTTGTCAGTCTGCACGTGAGATTAGGTCAACCTGCAGCCTGGCCCCTCCCCTAAAGACTGCAAGGCCACTTCTGACCTTCTCAGAGATAAGTCTAGACAGGAGCAAAAAGGGCAAGGATATACAAATACAGAATTTTTGAGAGTAGCAAAGACTGTATAAATGGTACAATTAAAATATCTAGGCTGCTGAGAAAAACAGCTCAGAGTTAACTGGCGTATCCTTATCAAGTTGAGCACCCCTTTCCAAGCAGGTGCCTGGGTGGGACTTCTCGGAGCACCCCTCTCCCCCAGCCTTTGACACATAAACCACCCGGAGTGTCCCGGAGAATAGCCCTTAAGAAGCCCAGCTCCCTCAGGGGTTCAAAGCCTCAGCCTGGAAGGTTAGAGGATTTGCTTTGTTGTTGTGAGTACTGTCTTTTGAAGAGCCTTGAAGGGCTCTGATAAAAGCTCCCTATCACCCTTGTTGGCTTATTGAATTTTTCTATCATGAGATAAGAGGTAGGGAAATCTACAAAGCTCTGACTGCATGGACTTACTAGTTCAGTGAGCCATGACAAATGACTTCATGACTCTCAGTCTCTCTCCCCTCACCTGCAGACAATGATAGTGTTAAAACTGGAGCAGGCATACCGCAGGGCTGTTGTGAAAGGCACATAAGAGAAATAGTCAACAAGGGTCGGACACTCCAAGTTAGCCACTCATGGATTACTAGCTGACGAACTGGCCCATTCAGATGGAGCCTTCACCTCCACTGTGCCCAGCTCCTCATACCTGGCCCAAAATTCTTGATTTGTTCTTATACAAAGGAAGAGAACCTGGAAGTCTATAGCCGTCCATGAGATAAGGGAGTAAGGGACTCACTTAAAACATACCTATGGAGATATCTGATTGCAGTTTGGGACTGCAAGACAAATAGGGTAATTGTCATAAGAACATGTTACTTATGCAAATGAGTGAAGCCACTAATGTTTTCCCATCCACAACCTGTAAAATCTAAAGACAAGTTATTTCCTTAAGCTTCCTTAAGGGTGCATGCTGGTAAATCAGTGTCATAGAAGATCCCAATGTGTGCAAAGTTAGACATGAACAAATGTGGTGGGAAATGATGATTATTTATGGGTCAGAATTCCTAAGAGATGGTTTGATACTCTGCCAGCCTAACACCAAGAGACTTTCATAGAAGACTTAAGCAGGTTTTATTTTACCATTCACATATCATTCATTCTTCATTATTCGTGCATGCATTGATTCATAAACAAGCACTGATGTACTCTGTTTCTGGTACCAAGTAAGATGCTGGGGTTGCAAGGATGAACTACCATGTGCTGGATATGGTCTCTATCCACAAAGAGGTGGACGGAGTTGGTCCAGAGCTGACAGGTATACGTAATGAAGTAGATAGGAGGCATGCCAACCTACTGTGAGAACGAAGGGAAGGAGGCTCCCCATGATGGTAATAGGAGGTTATAAAGAGCTTCTGAGTCACATCTAAGTTGAATTTTATAGAATGAGTGGAATTCATGAAAAGGAAAAGAGAAAAACATGAAAATCTGGATAGTAAGAGTGAATAAGAGTGGTATTCAGTATCTCTAATAACAGTAGGTGACCGAGAGGAGAAAGAGATAGCCTGTGGGATGGAGTCTGTAAACATGTATACCAGAATTCATGGTGAGAGATCTAAATCAAATGAGAAAGAAGAACCAAGTATAAAAGGTCAGGGGAGAAACAGTTCTACAGGAAGAGGTACTCTTCTCCCATATACTTAAACTTAGGGATAGTTAGGGTAAAGGACATTTAGGAATGTAGATCCTTTTTTTTTTTTTTTTTTTTTTATGAAGCCCAACATCTGAGATCAGTTGCTATGTGTTCTCACTTAGCCTTGCTTAGACCAACAAGTCCATCCATCTTCATGCAAGTTTCTGAAGGTGAGGTTGACATTTAACAGAAAGTAAGGGGAGGGAGCCCACTGAAGTGTAGGTACGGTTAGACCTTAGTGATTTTGCCTGGGTGAGAGAGACGTAGGCTCTGGTGGAGGAAATGGATACATCTCCCTTCTCCCCAGACACACAAACTTTGGTTACTAAGAGCTTATTTCTGTCTATTCTTGATTTCCAGAGACACACATGTTCTCTTGTAAAATATGGAGGTGAAGGTTCACCAAACGAAACAAAATTTGCTATATGTTTTCTATGTATAAAATCTTTAATCCTGACACTCATGAGGCAGAGGTAGGAGGATCACTGTGAGTGCAAGCCCAGCCTGAGACTACAGAGTGAGTCCAAGGCCAGTCTGAGCTATAGTGTGACCCTACCTCAAAAAAAGTAAATAAGTAAAAGCTACATTTCTTTTGGAACTGGTTTTCTGCTTTTTCTTTGTGTTTAGAAATGATTTCTCACTCAAGAGATCAGATAAAAAGGAACTTTCTATACTTCCTTGTATTTCTTCTGTGGCTTTAGCTTCATATTTAATTCATGAGTTCAGGTTGAGTTTTCTTTCATGAATGGTCTTACATGAACTAGACTGTCATGCAACATTTAAGCCTTGAGCATCTTCTTTTTCCCCCTAAGTGATTTTTGGGGGCTGAGTGGGTGCTGGAGCCCAACCCCAGGACTTCACACATGCTAAACTCTCACTTTACCACTGAGCTACACCCCTGGCCCCAAAGGTACCCATTCACCATTCAAGGTATCATGCATTATGTCTACTTCCTGTTTGTGTAGATAATGTGGATGGTTTTCTTGCGGTCAAATTAAAATGCTATTGCTTAAGACATACCTTTGGGTGTTATTATTTCTGAACCCCAAACAAGCTAACAGGGTCTTGACCTTGACTGTACTGGCCATTCTAGAGTCACTGAGCTATTATCAGCCACTTAGTAACACATCATGGTCTGTAGACAGTGGTGCACTCGGACCATCCTAAAGGTTTTCAGCTACAGCTAGCCCTCTGTCTGCCAGGTCTCTTGAATCCCTGCCAAGCTGAGGATGAGGTGGGACTATCCCACCCCAGCGGCCCTTAAACAATGACAGACCTTCATTTCTTGTTCCTTAAGCAAGCAAACTGCTCCAGGACACAGGGTTGAAAGAGACCTGGTCCTTGTCCCCAGGTTTCACTCTTGTCCTTCTAGAATGTTCCAGAGGACCTGCCTAGGTGAGCAACTGTGTGGGATGACCTCATGGGAATATGCCCAATCTCATTCAATTGACACAACAAATATTTGTTGAGCTCCTACTATTTGCCAAGAATAGTGCTGGGTGCTGGGATACAAGGCCTCAAGGAGTTTACTGCTGAGTGGACAGCAAACACGCAGGCGGGCCCATGAGGTGAGATAAGAGCTAAAACAGGTGAAAGCCCTGGGTCTTAGTTAGAGGTTGTGAGTTTCTGGGTCATCCACCCCAGCCTGCCAAGTGCTTATCAACCATATTAACAAAAGCATTTCTTCTGTATCCTGAGGAATAGCGAAGGCAGTGGTAGTCATGCTTACCTAAGACGTGAGAGCTTTCCTGAATGCTCTTGGGACCCAACTCCTAGTGTTACTGAGGAAGTCGGATGAAGCAGATAAATGAATGGAAGAACAAATAGGTCAAAGAATTCTAAGTAAAGGATGAGTGAATGATTTATTGCTCTCGTCCAGGAACTCCACTGGCCTCACAACCTCCTGGCAGTCAACGCCAAGAGCACAGGCTGGGAAGAGATAACAAAAACCAGGCACCAAAGAAATCTCTTTTCCTTTCATCCCAGTGACCCAAATCCATGGGCCCCACTGATGTTTGTTTTGACTTCTTACCTGTGCAGCCTAGGGCAGCTCTTGTGTGGTGGGCTGTTTAGCTGACAAATCTTTTAATGGGTGAATTAGCCAGCTTATGTGGTCACCTGTTAGGCCAGGCCACCTAGAGCCACCCACAGAAAATAGAACAGGTTCTCCTCACCCCAAACTGCAAGTAAATCTTCATTACATACTATGATAGAGCCCAGAGTTCATCTGATGCCCCTTCAAGTCTATCTCTCTATTCTCAGAGGAAAACAGAGAGAAGGAAATTTGCTGAAGACAATTAAGATGTAAAATGAGGTTTTGAGTTCTTTTGCATTTTTGGTCTCTCTCTCTGCAACTCCTTCCCCCTCCCTTTTCTGGCCCTTCTTGGTTTATTCAGGAGATGGCTTTTAAACACATTGGTTTATTTCTTCCCAGTCCTCTTGTGCTGACACAGTAAATCATCAACTGACTTCAAAACTTAATGCCATCTTGAACCCTATTTTCCAGAGAAATAATCCTCTTCTATCTAACAATTTATCAATTCACACTTTAAAAATATTTATTTATTTATTTATTTATTTATTTATTTATTTGTAACCAGAGAAAGATACAGAGAAAAGATGGACAGACAGACAGAGAGAATAAGCACACCAGGGCTTCTAGCTGCTACAAATGAACTCCAGATACCTGCACCACTTTGTGCATCTGGCTTTATATGGTTACTGGCTTAGGTGGTGAAAATGTGCTTACCTCCCTTTCTGAACAAGTACTCCTCCAATGGATCTGGCCTCCCTCAGCTCACAGAGTTGATCATTATTCATTTCGGAGCCATTAGGCTTTGCAGGCAAGCACCTTAATTGCTGAACCATGTCTCCAGCTTCCAATTCATCCCTTTGCCCACATGGCAGCCATCAACTCTACTCAAGGCTCCACATGTGTTTCTGTGAAAAAGGAAATAAAAATCAAAGAATGTTTACAAGATGAAGACAGTCCTAGGTTCATCCAGCATTTCTTCTTAGGTAAAATGAATTCATCCCCAATGAGCTTAGAAATTGGAAGCACTTAAAAGATAGTTGCCATTACCACTACTATCATTGGCATTCACATGGTTTACAGTTTCCTATTTCCAGTGTTGTGACCCAACTAAGCAAAAGTTCCATGCAAGGTCTGTCTCTCATTATGGCGACATATGTGACAGGTATAAGAGAAAAGAGAGAGAAGGAAAATCCTCATGAAAAATGTGAGGGAAATATAGCTCCATGTTGTTGTTCTACCTGGCAGGTAAACACATCCATATGATTATATGTATATGTATATGTATGTGCGTGTGTGTATGTATATATATATATATATATATATACATATACATATACATATATACACACATATACACATGTAAATATATATGTACATATATATATATGTCATTTGAGGAACAGAATCATTTCTCAGCTCTAGTACCTTCTTCAATCCTTTCCTTTTACCTTTCTTCATTCCTTGTCTCACTGCCTGAGTTGTCATAACTATGCTTTGTTATCTAAGTCCCCAGACTAACAGGGTCTTAGACACCTCAACAGTTGCATAAGCACAGTACCAGGGAAGCACTGGTAGGCCTTCCATGGGTGACCGTGCAGACATGCGCTTGCCCCAGTTGCCTTCAAGTGGATTCTGTGACTTGGAACTCTGCAGGCCTGAATCCAATTGTGTGTCCCCAGAGAAGGGGACAGACCCATGCATTCCCCTCTGCATTCCTCAAGAAGACTCACTTGAGCCAAAACACCCCTAATTAATTTCTTCATCCTTTCCAACTCAACAGTAAGAGAAAATGAACAACATTGTTTTCGAACAATTCCCCAGCACTAAGGCTAGAAATCTGCAAAGGGGATAGTAGTTGCTGGCTAGGTTTTTCACTGTGTTCAAATTCCTCTTCGTATTCTATGGCCCCTCCCTATGCAACTCTATTTATTCATTTATTGGGCATCTACCCTTTTCTATCTTATGTCAGAGAACATTCTAAGTGCTAGAGCTATAGAATAATGTGATGTTCCAGGCTCCAGTGGGATTCTAGCTGTGGGAAACAGGAAATGAATAATGATCAACTCTGTGAGCTGAGGGAAGCCAGACCCATTGGAGGAATACTTGTTCAGAAAGGGAGGTAAGCACATTTTCACCACCAAAGCCATGACATTTGAAATAAGACTTTCTAGAAAGGAAAGATGAGGTAGGTGGACATCCCAAGGATGATCACTGTGACAAAGCAAGTAATAAACTCAAATGTCTGGTACAGGTGAGCAGCAGAGAAAAACAAGTATAGTCTAGTGAGAAGATAAGTTCAAAGCAGCCAGGGACCCATCATGAGGGACATATTGGCCATGGTTAGGAAAGTGATTCTTTTTTTAATGAAATAGGTGCTATGGAAGACTTTGAAGAGCTTATTAATGCAATGTAACTTTGACCATTTTAATTTTCTATTTCTGCTCTGGACGTCATGGGTGATCACAGCTGCTCTATAGCTGGGATATATCCACAGCTGTCTTTATGTTCCTTTTCTTTTTCAACAGGATCTCACTAAGTTGCCTAGGTTGGCTGGTGCTGAGCTCATCAATCTCTTGCCTCTTCAGTAGCCAGGTTCACAGGTCTGAGCCACCAGGCCTGGCTTAATCTAGTTTTAAATTCAAGCTACATAGTAGAGAAGAGCTGTTAAGAGGGCAGAGACCTGGCAAAAGCCAGCTCCACGGCCGACCACTGAGGCAGTGAAGGCCTGGGTAGGCGGTATGGCACATCTTCTCAACCCTTTCTACGCAGCGGGAGCTTCACATCACCCAAAACATCCTCAAGAGTCCATCAACTTCGTGCACTTGCTGCGGATTTCTGTGAGGACAGAGGCCTGTAGACTCTGTCACAAACACTCAAGGAAACCACCCTGCTGGCATCATTTCTGCCTTCATTCTCTCCTGTCTGGAACCCCGGGACACATGGCTGTCTCCTGTTCTCAAAAAGATTCACAATGCTTTTCTGTCCACTCTGGAAAGATCTTCATATTTACCACAGCTTCTACTTTCCCCAAAACATAATCCAATCCTCCAGAGTATTTGGAAAACAAAGTATCCTTGGATTAAAAGATTTATTCTCAGACTGGCAAGTGGCTCAGTAGTCAAAGGCACTTACTTGCAAAGCCTGCCAACCCCAGTTTGATTACACGGTACTCACATAAAGCCAGATGCACAATGTGGTACACGTTTCTGGAGTTCATTTCCAGCAGCAATAGATCCCGGATTGCCCAAAAACTCACTATCACTCGTCTATCTCTCATAAATAAGATTTTTTTTTAAGATATGTTCTCCTCTAAGGCAATGTATGAAAGTTTCCCAAGGTACTTTTCCAAAAAATTTCTGCTTTTGAAAGCATTAATTAATTAAGGCGACCTGAAAACAGAAGGTGGACTGATAGGGACCAGGAAGGACCTGAGAGAGGAGAAGAGCACGTGGGGACAACAGAGGACAGAGTAGAATAAACATGGTGCGCATGTATGCGCCTGCATGGAACACACAGTGCACCCCATCACTTTCTAACTTTAATATAGATCAAGGAGCATCTACTACATGCTAAACAACCACCAGTTGCAAAAAAAAAAAAAAAAAAAAAAAAAGTGGCAAAAAGAACAAGAGAAAAGAACTCTGTTGTAAACTGTTACTGACTCTGTGAAAATGAGAAGAGAGAAATGTGTGTTTTCCATACACAAATAAATAACAAGAGATAGAAATGAAAATTATCCTGATTAGCTCAATCCACTCTGTGACTATATTTGATTATATTGTGATTACACTACACAGTGTGCACATGCATTGAAATATTCACACTGACTGGGTACAGTGGTAGACACCTGTGATTACAGGCCTTTCATGGTGCAGATGGCATGATCAGGAGCTTATGGTCAACCTCTCTGCAGTAGCTGAGGAGCAGCCTAGGCAGTGTGAGACTTTGTCTCCAAATATCACCAACAATGACTACAAAGAGATAGCATATACACCCGACTCTGTCTCCTACCAACACCTCCAATGACTACAAAGAGATAGCGTATACACCCGACTCTGTCTCCTACCAACACCTCCAATGACTACAAAGAGATAGCGTATACACCCGACTCTGTCTCCTACCAACACCTCCAATGACTACAAAGAGATAGCATATACACCCGACTCTGTCTCCTACCAACACCTCCAATGACTACAAAGAGATAGCATATACACCCGACTCTGTCTCCTACCAACACCTCCAATGACTACAAAGAGATAGCATATACACCCGACTTTGTCTCCTACCATCACCCCCAGTGATTTCAAAGAGATACATATACACTCGACTTTGTCTCCTATATTCACCTCCAATGACTACAAATAGATAGTGTATACACTCCACACATTTATACAACTATTATGTTAATTAAAAGGGAGACATTTGGTGATCGTAAAATATAATCTGCTGGCTTGAATACTTTTACATATTATCACACCTACATTTAGTGTATATTACATTTATCCTGTAATGATTCTGTTCATTGCTGTTGATGTCTCTCAGTAAAGTAAAATCCCCTCAGAACAGGCAAGCTCGTTTTTCCTCATACTTTCTCCGTAGCGCTAAACCTGTCACTTGGAACAGAACCAAGTGGGCAGACATCTTATCTCTCTATCTTGATGGAATCTATTAAATAGATTTGGAGTTGGTGGGTTGATCTTTCTTTTTTTGAACCACAAGCCAACTAGGAGATCAGGATTTCAGAGCAGAGTGCCCAAGCTTAAATGTCAGTAGGTCTTGACTGAGTAATGAAAGGCTCACCTTTCTCCTTTGTTTTTCCTTCTTCCCTTTTCAGTGGGTGGCTTGGACAGCTTGCTGAGCGTCTGCAGGGTTCTCAGAGGAGAAGGGCCAGTGCTGCGTGGAGAATGGGAATTTCTTGGGGGGTAGGGATCCAGTGCCTCCAGCTTCTCCGTGGAACATGTTGCTCTTGGTATGACTCTAGCATATGCACTCTCCCTGGCAATTTCTTTAACCACACTGAGCAGAACATGGACGAAGGACTTCCTTCAGTCGTTCCCTCCAACCTATGAGCTTTGTAGGTGAGGAGCCCAGTAATGACCACATGGGGCTGCTTGATGAGCTCTACTTCCACTGTCTTTCTCCCAGAGTGTCTTGCTGACGTAGCTCTGTTCGTGAAGAGCAGCCCGTAGACAGCATGCAGAAGGGCTTCTCATGTCATCTACAAGACCGAGGTTTAAAAAGGCACAAGGAATGCCTCACAGACCTCTAGCATCTTGCCCTATCTGTATGCAATGTCATGCATTAAAATTCAGTTCATTAATGTGACTGTACATAAGAAATACAATAAAACCTGGCTTGGACAACAGGTAGAACATGAGCTGCATGAAGGTTAGAACTGAATTCAGTATGTCTTTGTGTGCTCCAGAAGGGTTTCCCGTGTCGCCTGCCTTGTGGCAGGGGCTTAACGAACTTTCAGTGAATGGATCAATAACCGAAGTGTGTTTCCTCCCAGCTGACTTCATCACGCTCCTTAAGATAGCCATAAAATAAAATCATACCATAATCTTTGATCTTAACATTTTGTATCTAGCAAGCATTTATTTGTCTCTTCTAGGACTCAACAGGTAGAATATATTTTAAAATTGTCATATTGTCATCCTGTTCCACTTCGTTTTGCTTTAGTCACTTAAAAAAAAGAAATGCTTAAAATTCACTGAAAAAAAAATTACTAATGAGATGCTTGGATCCTAAAACAAAGACCTAATGAGTAAGCTTTGCTTGAGTACCCTCAGGATGTTGACAAGGTCCCTCCTTGCCTGTGAGTCTCCCACCATGAGCTGGCAGGGCTCCTACCACCCAGAAAGTGATAGACAAACTCACTTGGGATGCCTTTCCCCCAGGGGAATACCAGCTGAGAAGGCAGGGCCACCTCCAGAGTGTGAGATGGTGAGGTTACTGCCAGCCTGTGTGGAGGGCTGCAGCTCCCTGTATTTCTTCACCACCTTGTTGATGAAAGAGCCAAGGAGAGAGGAGAGGTCATGCTTAGTCACCCGAAGCACTCACTGACATGTCTCTGTGACAATTGTTTAGCAGTGGCACAGAGGAACTGCCACCCCAGCGCCCTAGGGAGAAAAGTGACCATGGTGGAGGAGGTGGAATTGGCAACAGAAGACATGTCAATTTCAATTTCATTCTCTGTTAAATTGTTCAGCGTTCTTAAACCGAGATCTTATGAGCCAAAGAAAATTTAACAGGGGAAGTGATTCACCCACAGCCCCCGAGAGAATAGGTAAACCAAGATGAATAAGATCTGGTCTTTCACTGGCGAGTGCTCTTTGACGTGCAGAGTCATGCAGTCCAATGTGGCAAGCTGCACTCTCTGCTGAGTAGAAGCACTACGGCATGGTAGACATAGCCCAGCTTCTCCTTGGTTAATTCGACAAATGCCATGCCCATGAGTCATACCTGGGATATACCGAGTCCCAAAGCTCCATAGAGGGCTGTCACCCAGCCTTGTAGTCCTCTCTCTAGCACACCGCACTTCTGTCAGTCTGACCTCACTGGAGGTAGTGTTCCCCTTCTGTGTCTTATATAGTCGTCACACAGGGCACTTCATTCACTCGTAGCTGCTTAACCAGCAAGGGAACAGTGTGAGCAGAGGCAGGTGGAGTTAGATGAGTTCCCAGTCCAGGAGGTGTTCAATGGGAACATTTTTCCCTGGGCTTAGTCCACCTCCCAAAACTCTCAAAACTACAATAACTTTAGGTAATAATTCAAAATCTCTCTAAGCTAGAAGGAAAAGGTCTACTGGAGAAATAAAAGGGGAAAATAAGTTAGAAGAATTATCAAGAGATTGAAGAAAACGCATTTTGTAATCCACTCATGTGGGTTTGGTTAAATATTGACCAGAAAAACTGTCAAGACAAATGAAAACTTCTGGAAGTTTCTCACACAATCCAGAACACAAGTGCCTGTGGATTCCCCACCACCATACTCACAGGAGCTATTTGAATGATTTGACTAGGAACATATATTGAAGGACATGTCTTCATTAATTTCTGAATCTTCACAGATAAACCTGCAAGAAGCGAGCATAGCAACTACTCTCATGTTTGTATCAGATGACTGGAGGGAACATCATGGCCCACACCACATCACTTACAGCATGCCTCCATGTGGGTGAATTGGTTGTAAAACCTGGAATTTGGCCCAAAGATCACTTTGGAAACTATCCCTTTCTGGTGATCATCAGTAAAATGAAGATACTGAGTTTCAGCAAGTGAGTAAAATTTGTTCATCAAGATTACAGCAGACAGCAGTTGTCTTTTTTTGCCACTCAAGATTTGTACAGTATTTAAGCTTATGCATTCAGGAGACCCATGACACTAATACTGACATTCATCAAGTTAAGAGATATACAAACTTCCACTGACTGTGGTTTGAGAAAATTCATTCAAAGGTAAAATCCACAATACAGACAAGTATCTTTTTGTCCCAAAAGGTACCTCCAAGCAAGTAACCCATAATGATCATAGCAAAAAGGGAATGATTTTGAAATGTCACCCAAGATGAATGAAGAAACTCTTCAACTTGTTAACTTCAAAAGGAAAATGATGATTGTATTAACTCAGGGGACCCCAATTCCAAATGTACTCAGCCTTTGATAAGTCTATGCACACTCAGGGGAATGCTTCGCAGCAACCTGTCAGGTCTCAGGTGGAACCTTCAACTCTATGACTGCATAAGTCACTAAGTAAGGGAGAAAATCATAGTAGAGTCATATTGACTTGGGACACTTACAATGGAGTGGGTGGACATTGTGAAATCCAGTCATACACATACCCAGCTGAACCTTTGAGCTGAGTTTCAGATATTCCCACACTTAAATACTAGCTCTCACTGGCATTATCAAGATACACACTTACCTGAAACATTGCTTGCTAACCTCTGTGTAAAAGATCACTGTCCCTAAATTAGAGACAGAGACTACACCACATCCCTTTCTGAGAAGACAGCCTAAGGTTTTCCAAAAACAACTATAATTCCAGATTAACAAATGAAGTTATTGCTAACCACCCCTACCTACATGGTTTAAAGCCATAAATACAACTGCCATCTTAAAACATCAGAACACATGATCAAGACTTTTGAATCTGTCTTTTCCCAGCTTTTAGCCCTATTTAGCTCCAAATAAATGAAACTTGCTGGATGTTGGACTAGGTTGTTTTTATTCTCAACAGCCCACTTACTCACTCATGTACTCATTCAGTCAGTATTTATTAGTGACCCTACCATGATGAGTCACTTGGAATGCTATGGAGTCATGTTTGAGATCCATCACTGCCTTTCTAGGATCAAGAGAATAATGTACATGATTTTCTTTTCCTTATTTTCAAAATTGCTTAGCAGTCACCAGAATTTGTTGGTGGAAAATCAATGAATGTATCTATCATGAAATGTGCTCATGCTCCTGTGGAACACCTTCTCAACGCTAGCGTCTGGTCGACTTTGCTCTGCACAATTCGTCAGCCCCATTATTTTGCACCAGACAGTTCCTATTGAGGGCTGACCTTTTCACTGTGGGATGTTTATCATTAGCCCTAATATCTGCTCCCTAGATGTCAATGGCATTATCTCCCCAGCTGGGAAAATCAAAAGGGTCTCCAGATGTTGCCATCTGTCCCCTGGAAAGAAACAACATCCCTAACAGGGATCTGTAAGGGAACTGGAGACCTGGCCTCCCCCCAGTGGTCCACTGAGGCTTCGACCCAGCCATACCAGGCTTTCATCGACTGCAAGATACAGCTACTCAACTGTAAGGACAGAAGAAAAAAGAAGGGAAAGAGTTCATAGGGTGCAGAAAACTGAAGGAGTGAACAAGGAGAAAACCCCAGTAGAGAGAGATCCCTCAGGATGGCCTGTGTGAGATCCAATCATACTGCCACAGCTCAACCAGCAGCCATGGTTTCAGCGATTTGATGGGGGGGCGGGGGGAGCTGAAAAAGGAACATCCTGGCTCCCTTTAATTCCCCAGTTCTTCCATGCAGCCCAAGCTCTGAGCCCACTACACAGTCAGCCTGAGGAAACAAGACCAGTGCTGATCACATAACCAGAACCCTCCTCAAACCTTTCCACCGAGGACTGAGAGCAAGTGTCCCAGAGCCTGAAATCTGCCGGACTGAGAACAGTGTGGGAAATGCATCTGCTTATTCCTTGCAAAGAGATGCTGTTGAAGACTGAAAACTGATGGGAAAAGGAATCCAAGATTTCCAGCTGCTCCGGCCAAAGAAAGAGTAAAGAAGTAGAGAGGAGCCTTTTGCCCTTCAGGCTCAAAAGTCAGGCACAGCGGTCTGTCTCTAAGCGGAAGTTCAGAGCTGTGAGGTGCTTCCCTAAGGACGGGAACACAGGGCCACATCCAGGTAAGGGGAGGACAGGAAAGCGAACCGGCCATCCTGCACCAGGAATTGTGTGTGAAGTATGAGGCATGTGACCATCTGCTTCGGAGAGACCCACGTGACCGGGGAGTGCGTGGAGAAATCTTCTGCATACCTGGATTTATCACAAGCACCAGGAAGCAGATGTGGACTCTAGAAGCATAGCAGGAATGCTAAGAGAAAAACTCCCTAAGTGTAGAACATGGGCCCTTTGAAGTCTGTGACCTAAGCAGAAGACATGGGGGAATGTGGTACATGGGCTCCTTGAAGTCTGTGACATGAGGGGACACCCTGTGGCACCACCCCTCTCACACTCAGGAGGTGGCAGCAGAAGGTATTTAAGACTCTGGGTGTATTGATATAATGGAACCAAGGACA
Source organism: Jaculus jaculus (assembly GCF_020740685.1). Taxonomy (NCBI): domain Eukaryota; kingdom Metazoa; phylum Chordata; class Mammalia; order Rodentia; family Dipodidae; genus Jaculus; species Jaculus jaculus. The sequence goes on from NC_059118.1 coordinate 58,082,048, forward strand.
GAGCTTAGGCCACCTCCATTGCATGCTTCACTGGCTCTCCCACCAGCAGCTTAGAAGAAGGTGAGGCATGCAATTTTTTTTTGACTATATAAAATACTTCTCTTTCATATACAGCATCAGACATTGTATGTGAAATTAAGAAATACATGAAAAAGCATGACAAACATGAAAAACATGACAAAAAGTCAACATATCAGATCTCAAGATGATACAAATGTCAGTACCTTCAGAATAAACCTTTGTGTCTGTCTGTCTATCTATCTATCTGTCTGTCTGTCTGTCTGTCTACCTATCTACCTAGCTACCTATCATCATCCACCCATCCATTTATCATCTATCTACTATCTTTTTTTTCTACTTCTTTTTTTTGAGTTGGGTCATGCTCTAGTGTAGGCTGACCTGGAATTCACTATGTAGTCTCTGGGTGGTCTCAAATTCACAGCAATCCTCCTACCTTTGATTAAAGGCATTTGCCACCATGCCCAGCATACTTGCTTTCTTTTTAAGTGACATATTAGTAAATCACATGCAGAAACATAGAAAAGTCATAACTAACAAGTAATCAATCATCAGCAAGTGGAGCAGACACAGCAATATAAGACTGACTCAACATGTAAAAATAAATCAATATAATTTGCTATATTAAGTAAAGGAAAAATATCATCTCAATAGATGTACAAAATCCATCTGATGAAAATCAACTATAAGTAAACTAGAAATAGGAGAAAACATTTTTCAATATAACTATATCTCATTCTTCAAATTAATAATATTAAATGCTTGCCCTCCAAAACTGAGGGCAGGGAGAGGACACCAACTCTTTACACTTTTGTTTAGGAATATTCTAGAAGATAAACCAACTTTTTTTTTCAAGGTAGGGTCTCAGTATAGCCCAGGTTGACTTGGAATTCACTATGTAGTCTCAGGCTTGAACTCACAGTGATCCTTCTACCTTGGCCTCCCAAGTGCTGAGATTAAAGGTATGTACTACCACATTTGGCAGACCAACCAATTTTATAAAATAAATTCAATTAAAAGCACTAGATTCTAAAGGAAGATATCAAATTTTATCTTCAAAGAATATAGATCATTGTAAACTCCATGAAAATTAAGGAATGACAGCCCATGCCTGTAATCCCAGAACTAGGGAAGCAGAAGCAATAAAATCACAAAATCAAGATCAGTTTGGGTGATTTAGTAATTACCATCTATCTCAAAAGAAAAATAATTAGGTAACCAAGGCAGCAGGATTATGAGTTCAAGGAAAGACTGGTCTACATAATGAAACTCAGGCAAAAAAAAAAAAAAAAGAAAGAAAGAAAGAAAAAAGAAAAAGAAAAAGAAAAAGAAAAAGAATTTAATAAAGCTTCAGAATGAAAAGTCAGCACAGGGCTGGAGAGATTGCTTAGTTGTTAAGCACTTGCTGGTAAATCCAAAGGACCCAGGCTCAGTTTCCCAATACCCAGACAATGCCAGATGCACAAGGTAGTACATGCATCTGGAGTTCATTTGCAGCTGCCCACTCTTTTTCTCTCCACTGCCTTTCTCTCTCTCTCTCTTTCTCTCTCTGTCAAATAAATAAATAAAACATTTTTGAAGAAAGGCAGCATACACTATATTAAATCAGTTGAGAAATAAATTTTTTATTGCTAAAAATTATATAAGAATAAATATAATGAAAGGTATGCAATGTCTGTACTTTGAAAATTATACATTGTTAAGAGAAATGAAAGGCCTAAATAAATGTAAAAATTTAGCAATTTCATAAATTATAAAATATAATGTTCAAGCTTTCTAAGCTGTTGATAAATTCAACCCAATTTTAATTTCAATGAAAAGGCCATCAGATTTTTAAGAAGTTGGAAAATTGATTCTAAAGTAGATATAGACACTCATAAAATCTGGAATAGCAAAATCAGTCTGATTTTAAAAAGTTAACCTATCTAATTTTAACACTACTAAGATAAGAAGCTATAGAAGAACATCTAAAATTAATTTAAAGCATACATACTAATTTTCAAAGGAAGCACTAAGTCACCCCAAAAGGTAATTAGACAATTGCACAAAGAATTCCAAAGCATGAGGATACTGAGAAAAATGCACATGAATCCCCTACCTAATGATAAAAAAAAATAATTTGATTTTGATCATAGACTTAAATGTAAGGTTTGTAGAATGAAACTTAGGGATCTAGCACAGCAATGGGCAAGACAATACTTTTTAAATGGGACATAAAGACACAAATGCACTAATAAGAAAAGAAATTGGTAAGTTGGACTTGATAAAAATTAACCATTTCTGTGCATCAGGATTCATAAAATGAATTGTCAAACCCAAAGTGAAAACTCCACGTGCACCGCACACACCTGATGAAGTCTTCATGTCTAGGGAACATAAAGAACTCCTGAAAAGTAACACCGAAAACACAATACAATTTGTCAAAATCAGCAAAATACTTGAACACGTATGTCACATAAGAAGTGCACAGGGCCAATCAGCATGTGGAAAGATGTTCAGATGGTACATGATCAGGGAAGTGCTAGCTGGTGGCACCGAAAGAAGCCACTTCACACAGATCCTGCTGGCTGAGGTAAACAAAGGTGGCGATACCAAATGTTAGCCCGAGAGACATTTGAAGCAAATGGGAGCCACATACATTGCAGCAGACTGGTGTGATTGCTTTAGAAAAGTTTTGGAAGTTACACAGAAAGCTCACCATCATATCGACTGTCACCCTGGAATTCTATTCCTAGGTGTTTACTCAAGAGGGAATAACTAAAGCCCTGCTTTCCCACAGTTTCCACCACCTCCTAATAGAACTAATCCCCTGATGAGATCCAATCTCTTCCCCAAAGTTTCACCAGTGAACATTGCCTTCACCCAGGAGTCTCCGAGCAACATTCAAGATCCACACTTTAATAATATATTATAAAATATCCATATAAAAGTACTCAGGAGGAAGGTGGAATAGATTACTGATGAAGGCAGTAACAGAAAAAGGTCAAAAGCACTGGTGAACAAAATTGGCCAAGCTCTAAAGAACATATACTGCGTTACTACATTTTATACAGAAAAACTAAATTTCTGACAAACAAAAATCCCCAGAAGTATGTCTGTGAAAGAAAACCAGAAAAAAAAAAAGATAAGGGCTTTTTCTAGGTGATAGAGTTCTATATGTTTACTTAAGCGTCAAATATATAATGTATAGTGTATAATGTGTCACATATAACAGATAATATGTTCAACTTTCACCAAACTAAATAAGGTCTGGCTATTTTCTTGCCTATCAATTATTTAATTACATTCAATTTATTGCATTAAATTATTTTCAAAGGTCTGTAATTTATATATTTACAAAAAGGCAAAAAAAAAAAAAAAAAAAAAAAGAAAAGTCTCTGACAACCTTCCACTGGAGGAAAACCACCTGGGACCGGCTGGTGGACTCTGCTGCCATGTCACAGCGGGGTGACTGGCACGTTTTCCTTACACTTCGCTGTCACGAGTAGTAAAGATGCTGCACCCACTTGCCTAACCTCATCGTCGGTCAGACTGGCAAGTAGACGGGCCAGTGGCACGGACCCAATGAGAGCAAGTGCTCAGTTTGATCTTGAAACTATGTGCCAGCCAACAAACGGCTCGTGCCAATTGCTCCCCAGTGTTCCTCATTGGCTTCCCGCGTCCCATGCAGAGAAAGCAGTGTCTTGGGGACTCTGATGGGATCCTCGAGTTCCAAAGGCGGCATTGCCCCGGCCCCTTAGGGTGCTTACACGCCCCCCATTCCTCCGGGTGGCTCCCTCTCTTCCCTGTCTCCTTGCCCCTGGGCATGGGCAAGGGGAGGCGGTGGTTAGCGTGAACCCCAAGCTCAGCAGCAGCGAGCTCACACTTCGGCGGGGCGTGGTGGGCGAGAGGGAGTGGGGGCCGCGCTGCCCCCTCATGCCCAGCCTATTTCTCACTCCTTACAGCTCTCCATGCTCTTTGAAGTGTCCTTTCCCATCCAGGAAGTTCTTGCTGAGAGAGGGGGAGGGAGGTGAGTTTGCTCGTGGGAAAAAAAAAAAAAAATGTCTTTCAGGCTGTGAGCAGTAAATTGGCAATTGCCCAAGAAATGTCCTCAAGGTGTGCCATGCGATGAAGTCACCTGGCTCATTTTACCAGCTTCGGGATGGCGTCAGGACCTGACAAAGCCAGGCAACGCGCACAAGGAAACGAATCTAAGGCAAGGCTGCCGTGCTAGTGGAGAGGGCTTCCCGGATGGGACAAGGTGGGGACCTTGCTTAAAAAAAAAAAAAAAAAAAAAAAAAGGCTGCGAAGCCTTTACCTGAGGAGAAAAGTAAGATCATGGGCAACTAGGTGAACTGAGAGGGGTCCTGTGCATTCAACACCGCGGCCAGACGAACACAAGACCAAGACACACACAAGCTCCCTGAGGCATGCTGAGATCCTGGCAGCCCTTCAAGTGATTATCTGCATATTTGTTCAGCATTTATTTCATGAAAAAAATAATGGCTTTTTTTTTTTTTTGAGAAGATAGGGGTGACTCTTCTGGAAATATAAACACAGAGAAGAAGCATATGTGAAAGTGGACAGATCATGATGAAAGACCCCTGCAAGGTGACCACACCATGTTTTCCACATGCAGAGCAAGTAGAAGACCAGAAGAGCCCAGGCAATCTTCTGCACATGGACGACCCTCAAAGAGAGCTGCTCTCCTAACGGCTAACTTTGAAACTGGAGTTGTTGTTGTTTGTTTGTTTGTTTGTTTTAATTCATGAATTTGTAAAGCTCTTACTAGTTTTCTCATTTTAAATCACTTGGAGTTATCTTTCCTCTCGTGGCATACTTTGCTTGTCCATGACCAGATGGCGATTTTCACTCACACTTAAGGATAGTGGCATCCATAAGTGGCAAAGCATTGCTCCCTAGACATAGGCCTTGTCATGCCTTATTTGATTTCAGAATTCCAGATGTTTGTTTCTGCTGACTTTGGGTGACTCTCTAATGGCTGGGGAGGGTAGAAGCCCATTTCCATGGGCAAAAGTTCTAAGATTTCTGTGGGATGCCTGAAACCACAGGTAATGCTGAATCCTATAATATAGTGCCTTTCCCGTCTGAGCTGAGCACCATGGCTTGTCTACAAGAATAAAATTAGTGTGAATTACTTTTTCCTTTTTCATAATTCTACAGATGGAAGTCCATTTACACCATGGATCTCAGAAACCACAGCATATAATCTATCACCTTTTTTTCTTAAAAGTGGCACCTTTAGGCTTCTATTTGGCATATACAAATCACCAACAGTATTGCTCTATCACTTTAGAACCATTTCAAAGCCGAGACGGCTGGGAGGCAACTAGCAATGGGTGGTGCGTGCAGTGCAAATATTTTGGGATAAAGCAAAAGTGAGGGAGATTTCATTATATTACCGGGAAATGCATGTAATTTAAGACTTATGGAAAACTTTTTTCCTTAGGATTTTTTATTAAACATATCAGACTGTGATTAAGTTAATCTGGAGAATAAAAAAAGAGAAATGAGCAGGTGGCTAATGTATATAAATGTGCAAAAGCAGTAAAAGTAAGGTGGCTATATCTATTTAAGATCCCAGGCACCTTGTCAGAAGTAGAATTTTGAATAGAGGATAAATTTGAGAAAATAGGCACTTTTCCTTATTTATGACAGCGAAGGAGTTAATACCATTTATAACTGACAGGTACCCGGAGAGTCATCCTCTCTTTTATCGGATATATGCATCTCAGAAGTTCTTCTTTGGCCTATAGCTTGATAAACTTTACCCTCTTCACCGGTGGTAACCTTGTGAGACTCTCAGTTCAGGCCTCTGGATGGGTTGAATGCCAAGGACAGGAGAGATTCCAAGAATTCTCTTTGCATAGAGTGTTGGGATTGTCCCTTCAGTTAACAGACATTCAAATCATGCCTTCTCTGAATGCTAAAGAGACAGATAAATACAGCCCAGTTCATCTTGCACAAGAGCTCACTGTCAAGTGAGAAATCAGACATGTAAACAAATGCAAGGGCAGAGACGCGAAGCCCCATGCCTTGAGGAGCGTGGGGAGGCCTCACACACACACAAAAAAAAAACATTTGAAGAGCGTCGTGAAGAAGAAACAAAATTTTCCCAGTAGAATCATGAAAAAGAAAAAGGTCATTCTTCTCCGAGAAAGTAGCATTAAAAAAATCAGGTAAGGAAAAATTCAAAGCCATGTAGACAAATAGCAGATATATGGTATTATTTTCCATTATAATCTGAATACATAGGTCTGCGCAACATATATACTTGCTGAAACTAGTTCTTGGCTCCATCACTACTGGATCTTAATTCCTGGAGCTTTTGGCCTGGGACTTTTCATTTTAGCAATCTTTATTTATTTAATTTTTATTTATTTATTTGACAGAGGAAGAGGGAGGGAGGGCAGGGAAGAGAATGGCACTCCAGGGCCTTCAGCCACTGCAAACAAACTCCAGATGTGTGAGCCCCCTTGTGCATCTGACTAATGTGGGTCTTGGGGAATCAAACCTGGATCCTTTGGCTTTGCAGACAAATGCCATAAACTCTAAGCCAACCTGCCAGCCCCATTTTGACAACCTTTCCATATAATTCTGTTGCACACAAAAGTTGAGGACAATTGTCTGTAATATTGCAGCTCGAAGGTAGTGGTGGAAGAGGAAAGTAAAACAGGAACCGTGGGTTGGAGGCACTTGGTGAAGGGTTACTATGATGTAATACGAAAGGCTGGTCTCTAATGTTCTATATGAAATGTTAATCTTTGCAATCACATTATGTGGTGGGTGTTATTATCCCTATATTATAGACGGATAGACAAAGACTCTTGACGCAAAAGAAGTTTCACAAGTCCCAGTGCTGATGGGTCTGACTACAGCTAGGTCTGAACACAAAACAATGGTCACGTCCTTAGTCACCCAACTACCCTGGGCTGCTTTCCTCGGTCTGATGACACTGGTCTGGCCGCTGCTCCAGGCCCAACCTCCTCATAAGCAGGAACTCTATCCACTAAGTGTGATGACTTTGATCAAATTTCAGGACCCAAAGTGAGTCCAAATCTTGTTCTCTGGACTCTAGTCTAGTAGAAATTTGATTTCACATTTTTACTATCACTCGCTTGATTCCTGGTCACATCTAATTTATTTATTTATCTATTATTTGCAAACAGAGAGAATGGGAACACCAGGGTCTCTAGCTGCTACAAATGAACTCCAGATGCATGTGCCACTTTGTGCATCTGGCTTTTCATGGGTACTGGAGAATCAAACCCAGGTCGTTAGGCTTTGCAAGAAAGTACCTTAACACTGCACCATCTCTCTAGCCCTCACATCTCTTTTGATCACATGGTCTGGCCATCTGATGATCTTTGACATGATCACTGTTGCACCAAGTAACAGAATTTGGTTTATCTTTTCTATTTTTGTCTCTTTCTTTTGAGCTCAAAACAATTAAGAATTGATTTGGATGTGTTCACACACAACTGAATTCAGTTCATGGGTCTGCCAACATTGTGACCACTGGGAAGCTAGTTTGCCTTTTTGAGGCTTTGTTTACTAGTCCATAATACACACATAGCAGCACCTCCCGTGTGGTCAGCGTGTAACCAGAAAGCTAATGTCTGGACTTGTGAGCTTTGCTTTTCTGGATTTGTGCCACACGTAAGGCTGACATTTCAGTACTGAAGCCATGAAACTTGTATGTAAACGTGTTCATGATATCTGTGTATTTAATAGAGAAGTATATTACCACTGGTTCTGTGATATTTTCCTACCTCCTGACGGCATTAGTAAACAAACAAAATGCCTTAAACTAAGGATCTCTAATATAACTGGCTGAGTGACCACACAGATTGACTGTCCTGAAATTCACAGGAATTCACAACTGTCGTCCTCTAGTACTTGTACTTTCAGTGGGGAAAGTTATTTTCATTTTTCTCATTATGTAGAGTTATTACATAGCCTAGGCTGGCCTCCAGCGCAACCTTCCTGTGTCAGCCTCAGTGATGGGACTGTAGGTGTGTCACCTCCACCAGGCCAAATTCAGACGTATCACACAAAACCCTCACAAGATTCAGAAGCTGTTTTAGATTTCAAGCTCATATCTAATTTAGGTATGGTTTTGGCAAACTAGTTTTAAATTTTTGGTTAAATGAAAAAGCTTATGTCTTCTCATATTTGTCAGTGTTCAATATAAGTATAGACTTCTATTCTATTTACAAATGTTCTTTCTGAAAATTGACAAATTTATTTATTGACTGAGCTAGCTTCACCTCTGCTAAATTTTCAAGATGATGAGAAATATAAATTTGTGCTTAATTGAGTTAAATTTTAGCTGACAAATTTTATTTTAGCAGTAATTATGTTTTGTTATCATCCTAAAAATAATTTGAAAGACCCTTAAAGCCTTGGAATGTGTTGTGGCTTGAAGTCATGTGTTCTGGGTGCTGGTCCCCCAGCTGGTGACAGTTTGTGAACTGTAGCCTCCTGGAAGGGGTGTGTTGTTGAGGGTGGGCTTATGAATGTTAATAACCCACGCAGGGTATTAGGAGATAAGATGAGGAAATGGGGAAGCCAGTTCCCCCTCGCCAGTGTTTGAGACACTCTTCTGTTGCTGTTGTCCACTTGATGTTGGCCAGGAGGCGACGTCAAGCCTCTGCTCACTGTACATTTTCCCTGCCACCATGGAGCTTCACCTCTAGTCTGTAAGCCGAATTAAACCCTTTCTTTCCATAAGCTGCTTTGGTTGGGTACTTTGCGCCAGCAACGAGAAGGCAACTGCAAGACTGATAAGAAATTGAGGTAACAAATGAATATCACCAGAAATTCAGATCATTTCTACAAAGATAAGAAACTGAAACATTCATTGCAGTTCATAAGTTTAAAATGTACATAATTATGTTTCTTATTTTAAATGAGCAAGAATCTGTTAATTAGGGTCTGGTATTTTGAGATGTCAGACTTCAGAGGAAACATGTGGACATAAAATATAGAAACTTCTCAGAGGGGGAGTTATTATCTGTCCTAGTCAAGGCTAGCTATGACTTTTGTGTTCTGTTACCTACTGCTTTGTTTTGTTTTTGAGGTAGGGTCTCACTCTAGCCCAGGCTGACCTGGAATTCAATATGGAGTCTCAGGGTGGCCTCAAACTCATGCAGTCCTCCTACCTCTGCCTCCCAAGTGCTGGGATCAAAGGCATGCACCACCACGCCCGGCACTGTTACCTACTTTTTGTTTCCCTAAGGTAAAGAGAAGTATAAGCATGAGGGCCTGAGACCCTTCCATTCTGTTACCCAGAAACCATCTAAAAAGCTGGGCAAGGACACACACATCTGTAACCCCATTCCTGTGGGGAACGGAGACCTGAGAACTATTGGTGAAAAAAAAAATCACAAGGTCCAGCATCAGGGACAGAGAGGGTGTCTCCAGGAAGTGAGGTGGAAGGGTACACCCAATATTCTCTGGCCTCCAGATGTGCATGGAGTGCTATATCTGCACATGTACATGCATACACAAAACGTGTAGCAGACAGCTTCAGGTTCACTGAGATGAACTTCCAGACCAGGCACAGTTATAGAGGAAGGGATTTATTGAAGCTTACAGATCCAGGGGAAGTTCCATAATGGCAAAAGAAGCTGGCCTGTCTTCACAGGTCCAAACAGAGAGAGAGACAAACACAAGCCTAAAGGTCAAAAGCCAGAGCACACTTCAGGAACTAGGCACACTTTGCATATCTTTAGATTGAAATCAGAAATCTGCCACCACACCTGCCTCCAACCAGGTAGCCAGCAGATGCAAACTACAAACAATAATGAACTGAATATATTGGGGGCCATCTATTCAAACCACCACATTCCACCCCTGGCCCCCAATACATTTATAACCATTACACATTATAAATTGTACTCAGTTCAATTTCAAAGGTCTCACAGTCTTGACCAATTTAAGATATTAAGACCTGTAAAATCAAACAAGTTAAACACTTCTAACATATAAAGGCACAGAATAAACATTTTTAACTGGTATAAGGCACAGCAAGGAGAGACTAAAACAATGCAAATTCAACCACCATCAAATGAACATCAAACTTCTGAAGTTCAAGTCCAATATAACCAGAGACTGACAGTCTCCAGATTTTCCAATTCCGCCCCTCCAGCTGGGCAGAGTAGCAGGGGAACACTTCCATCCCAGGCCAACAGTGCACTCCATGGTAGCACTTCCACATTCCTGGTTTATCCAAAACATCTTGAGGTCTTCATGCAAACCATGGTCCATCTTCCAAAGGCTCTTTCAGCCTATCAGGGCATCAGGCCCTACCTCATGCCACATCTCAGCAGCAGCTCCTGGAAGCATGTGCAATTCACAACCACTCCTCGCATTTTTCATGCTTCTGAAACCAATACCAGGTGTGTAGGACACAGCCATATTCTTAATTCAGGGACGAAACAAATCATAGCCTTGAAAAGCAGGTTCCTTCTCCAATCAACTCTTTCCAAAAGTGTTTGCATTTGTATGATAGCCTTTCCTCAGGCATCATTTCCATGGTCCTTTAAGATTGCTAATGTGTTTGACAATAGCAGCTTTAGTAATCTAAAGCCAGTCTCTGTGCCAGTAAATTTAACTTGCTTAAAGTTTTCCAGCTTAAAATCTTAAAGTCTCTCAGTCCAATGTCTTTAGCCAAGCACATCAGTCCATTACAAATTTAACCTTGATCAAACTCTGGGCCTGGGCAGCAGGATGCAGCCAGTCCTTATGCCAGTAGCCCAGTTCCAACAAAGTCCTCTGCAGTCTTTCCTTCCCCTTAGAAAGCTCATAAACCAAGCCTCGAAGTTCAATGCTGTCTGCACTTAGCATACTCAGACTCTCATCAGAATTGTCCATAAAACTTGGTTTACCACTCCAGAAGACATCTTCAGCTGCAAGTACCAAGTCCATGCCTATTCCTCCAAAACAAAGGTTCCAAAAGATCAACATCCACATGGCCAGGTACATCTCACCCCACTCCTGGTACCAAAATCTGTGACAGACAGATTCAGGTTCACTGAGATGAACTTCCAGACCAGGCACAGTTATGAAGGAAGGGATTTATTGAAGCTTACAGATCCAGGGGAAGTTCCATAATGGCAGAAGAAGCTGGTCTGCCTTCACAGGCCCAAACACAGAGAGAGAAGCACAAGCCTAAAGGTTAAAAGCCAGAGCACACTTCAGGAACTCCAGCCAGGCACACTTTGCATATCTTTAGATTGAAATCGAAAACCTGCCACCACACCTTAAGATCACCCAGTGACATTGCCTCCAGCCAGGTAGCCAGCAGATGCAAACTACAAACAATAAAGAACTGAATATATTGGGGGCCATCTATTCAAACCACCACAACATACTAAACCCCCCCCACACACACACCACATTCCACCTACCATACACTTGCATATGCAAAAAAAAACTGTTGTTCTTGGGTTGCTGATTTTTCTAACAAAAGCTCACCAAAGGCTCTTCGTTGTGGTTTGTGTAACTGGATAGTAAATGCTCCTGCACCTTACCAGCATATCAACCATGGTTTATGCGGAGCTTATGTCATCTGCAGCCATTGGGTTGCTATAACAGAAATGCTATAAACTGGGAAGCTTATAAACAACAGGCACAGAAGCTAGAAGTCCAAGATCAAGAAAAAAGTGGATTCAACTTCTGGCCAGAGTCTTCTGAGTCATAGATAGTGCCTCCTCTCTGGCTTCCTGGGTCCTGGCATAATTCTCAGGTGCCCCTTTTACAGAGTGCTATCTCTTCTGTGAGGGGCTCTCACCATGGCCTCATCTCCTAATACCCTGCATCCTTGGTTATATAAGAAAAATTTCTCACTAAGAAAAGAGTTTATGTCTTTTTAGGAATAATTCCTTCTGATTGTGCTCATCTCTTTTGGAGTGCTTTTTGATTAATTAGGCAGTCATGTGTTGTTTCTTAGTTAACACATCTCCTCTGAATCAAGTTTCACATCTCCTGACACTCTGGAGTTTAGCCTTTTCAAAGTCAAATCTTACTGACTGACGTCCTTTGTACCTAAACATGGATCTGAGATGTTCTAGGGGCCTTAGCAAATTAAGTTTACTTGGCTTTCATGTGGTAGAATTCACATGGATAAAATGGCATAAATATTTTGGACATTGTGTGTGCCAGGTGAGAAATTCCTAGAGCATCATGAATGTCATCTCTGCCCATGATATGTATGCGTTTGTCATCATGCTAGTGCGACCTTGCCTAATGTTACACAGCAGCAGAGAGTGGCGTTTCCTTACCCATCAGGGCAGAGTGTAGAACCCTGAAAATGCCTTCAGTTAGATTGCACCAAGACATATAAGTTTATAGCATCTCCATCAGAATGAAGCACTTGTTATGTGCCATGGATGTGAATCTTGTACTTTGTGGTAGCAGCAGAACTAACATGAACTTCTATTTCCTTTTTCAATGTTTTACAGGTACAGGATTTATTCTTACCATAGATTCTACCAACCTCAGCATGCTTTTTATTTTATTTATTTAATTGAGTGAGGAGCTTTGAATTTTTACTTAAAAGAAGCACTATATAGTTTTCTCTGGAGTATCATAGGTTGGGGAGATAATGAAAGTAAAGATATTGAATACAAGTATCCCAATAGCATGACAGTTAATCCAATAATCCAGATGGCTAACAATTGGCTAATGGGTAGGTAAACAGTAGGGATGAACTGAACAAGGGAAGAAACACACCCTGAGCCAGAAAGAGAAGGATTGTGGGAGATTTCCTTCCTATATACAGAACAGTGCATGATCTCAAATTTATGAATTGTTTAGTTCTGGAATTTTTCAGTTACTAAATGTTGAGTCATAGTCAGTGAAGGGTAACCGAATTTACAGAAAGCAAACAAGAGATAAGAAGGGCCCCCACAAAAACTGTGATAAATTCCAGTTACTTTAAAAACTTGATGCAAAGTGTAGTGGTACCAATTTTTAATCCCACAAGTAATGAAATTGAGTCAGAAGGATTGCCATGAGTTTGAAGTCAGTCTGGGCTACAAAGTGAGATTTTTGTCTGAAAAAAAAATTCACTTTTACAATTTTACTTCTTGATGTGAGTCTAGTACCTTATAGGCCAGTGGTTGTTTTTGTTTTAATTTTGATTTTATAAAAGGTTAAACTCTAGATCCCCTCATCCCCCACACCTCAGCATTGCTAGGCACTATGGAGTTATGAAGCCCTCCTTCTATGTGGGGTACTGTGTCTCAGAGTATTTCTACCCACTCTTAAAATCTTTCTGTCCCCTCTTCCATAATGGTCTCTGGGCCACAGATGGCCTCTTAGTAGTTTGATTTAGTATTGAGTTTTCTGTGGCTTCTGGGTTTCTGCTTTAATGGGTTTTGATGGGCCATCCTAACTGATGCTATCTCCTTGGTGCTGGTTGTCAAGCTAGCAGTGAGAGCTGTATTTGTGTTTCTGATTCCTCTGCAATATCTCCTAGGCCTCAGGTGAGGTATTAGATGTGGGGCATCTTGTGGACAGTCTAGGCCAGTGTTTTTCTGACTAGTAATTCATATCTCTCATCTATGGACTTTTGTTAACATACTTAGGACATACCCCAGAATTAAAAAATCTCCTTACCTTTTGATATATAGTTGGCATATTCATCATAAGTTTGATATCTTCATGATATATGTGTCAGAGCTAATATAGGTCCACTTGAAGTAGTTTTAATTAGTGAAAGTAATGTTTGTCCATTTATATCAATTAAATGCATGAACTCTTCTTTGAGAATATGAGAAATTTCGTGTTCTAGATTGCGTTATCAAAAAAAATTTGTTGACTTTCTGACCTTGTTTTGTCACATGAGCAACCAGATTTTCTTGTCAGGGGCATTATTTCATAATGATTTGCCAACTTGTAATTATCAGTAACAAATCAAGCCTGGACATCTTACACTTTTTGTCATTTGTATATAATGTCTCCTGTTGTTTTCCTCTGATGTACCTCAGGAGCTTCTGAGAAATCAGCCACAGGTCAGATGGCTTCCTCTTAGAACCGTGTAGAAAAGGACTGTGCCAGGAACTCTGGGGCACAGGCTTCTGATGGTGTCCCTTAGCAATTGGGAGCCTGCCAGCAGGCTGAGTCAGCTGCTTCAAACCTCTAGCTGCAAAACAGATGAATTCCTGAGGCTGCTCACTCACTACAGCATGGCACAAGAACTAGCTGCATGGGGAAAATGATCTCAGGTGGAGTGGTTGCATTCGTTCTTTGGAAGTTAGTTAACCCATTTTCTGGATCTATAAGGAAGCCCTTTATTTTCCCTCATAAGCTATTTATAGGGTGGCTGATTATTTATGTATAAACTTAAATGTGACATTTGTAAGTAACTTTCCCTGCCTCTCCAAGTTTGAGAAACAAGTTGAGTAATTTTTTTTATCACAAAACAATTATTTAAGTATCTGATCTCATTACATGACACAATTGAAAATTTTGGCTAGGGACCTGTCTGGGATGTCATAGTTGATAATAATTACTTAGCAGACATAGCAAGACACTTTTTAAAAATAAAAAAGATTTTTATTTATTTGCAAGCGGAGAGACATATAGACAGACAATGGGTGTGCCAGGGTCTCTAACCACTGCAAATAAACTCCAGACACATGTATCATTTTGTGCATCAAGCATTATGTGGGTACTGGGGAATCAATCATAGGTCATTAGGCTTTTCAGGCAAGCACCTTTACTGCTAAGTCATTTCTCCAGCCCATAACAAGGCACTTTTTAAGAGTTAAGTTTAACTTTAGGTGATGTCTATAAAAATCCTCACAGGAAAACATTTCTAGCTTAGATGCTAAGCTGTACATATGTGTATGGAAGGTTTAGAAATTTTAGAAAAGAATGGTATTTTCCCAAACTTATATAAACTGCAGGTGTAATTTAATAGCTTCCCTTTCTAGTCTTAAAATGCTGTTTTTATTTTTAAAAAATCAAGTTTGGAATGTCTTATGAAAATTTCCAAATAGCCAATTCAAAACAAGTATATAATAAAATACCACTTTTGTTGTTCTAATCTAAATGGCTAATCCGAGCCTAATGAGACAACTCTAATTTTATAATGAAACTAATAATGGACTCAGAAATTGTTTTAATTGAAAGTGAATGACATGGAGATAGATTTCTTTCTTTTTAACAGAGCCCCACGCATCACATGGCATGCTTTCTTTCAGGTTATCCAAATGTAAGTCTATTCATCACTTGTATGTGATTTTTGACTCTAAAAACACTTTATTTCTTTACAGAGAGAGAGAGAGAGAGCGACTGAGCACCCCAGGGTCTACTGCCACTGAAAACAAACTCCAGACATACAAGCCACTTTATATACCTGGCTTGATGTGAGTGTTTGGGAATCTAGTTCAGGCTGGTGGGCTGTGCAACGAAATGCTGTAGCCACTGAACAAACTCTCCAGCCCAGATTTTGAACTCTTTTTAAAAGGTAGATAACCAACGAGCTTGCAGAGTCTGAGGAAGAGATTGCACCCAGTTCTGATAAGGTACTGACCCCTTCATAAGACTGACTAGAGTGGAGGCAGTGGTGGATCAGTGATGAATGGAAAGGATCAAATTGACCCAGACTGCATCATTATGCATCTCTCTTGACCTCTATCTAAACTTAAACCTCATGTCAGGATGGACTTGGGCACCACTGAACCTCTCTCTATATGCATGCCAGTGTGGCCCTGTTGCATAAATCGCTTTTCTCTGTTTTTCTCTTTTCTCTGTTTCTTGCATTGACGTATTGTGAATGGGTGTCTGAGCCTAGCCTGTTAGGTGTGCCAGAGCCCACACTCTGACCAAAAATCCTTTAGAAACCACTGGACTGGCTACTCTCAGTGTTTATCACAGAGGTCTTTAATATACTTTTATAACTAATAGTTTTACTTTTTTTTTTTTTTCATTAAGGCATCTTTCTGTTAATGTGCCTGAATTCCCTAAAACTACTGACTTTTGCCATTGCCTCGGTACAGATGGAACAACTGGTTTAGCAGGAACAATACCAGTTTCCTTGGGAAACTATTCTGAGGCTTTACTTCACCCCACTCAGGAGATTTATGACCACCGCCGAGAGTTTCCAAGTTGAATATTCATCTTGAACAAAAAGGAGGTGTGGAGTTCATCTGAGCTCTGTGTTCCTCAGATACCACCCACCCTTTTCTGTTCTGGAAAATGGTGACCAGTAAAGAAAAGGCCAGTTCCTGCTATGCTTTGTTGGTGGATAGAGACCATCCCCAGCTTTCCCAGTAGCTCCCAAGGACTCACGAGTGGATCCTATGGGCATCTGCATCTATAAAATTCCAGGACCCCAGGCTGGAGGGATGGCTTAGCAGTTAAATGTTTGCCTGCAAAGCCAAAGGACCAAGGTTCGATTCCCCAGGACCCACATTAGCCAGATGCACAAGGCGGTACACATGTCTGGTGTTCGTTTGCAGTGGCTGGAGGCCCTGGTGAGCCTATTCTCTCTCTCTTTCTCTCTGTCAAATAAATAAAAATGAAATATTAAAAGAAAAAATTCAGGACCCCTATGTTTCTTGAGAGACACTTCACTACTGAACAATTTCCTTAATGCACCAGCCTGAAACAACCATGTCCTTAATTGTCTAGTACATTCTGTCTGGTAACACCACGGAGCACTCTGTGATCATAATCAGAGCCAATGAGCAGGTTACTGGGGATCCAACCAGACACCAATATCCACAGCCATGCCTATGCCTAATAGTATCTGAGTAAGTTGCACAAGCCTGAGAAGATACATGCATTAAGCCATGTGTCCCGCATATCCAGTGGGAATTTTGAGATCATATGGTAACAAATATGAGATTGGTAGAGCCTTTGAACTATAAAATAATTTTTCTTTAAAAAGAATTTATCAGTTTATTCGAGAAGAAAGAGAGAGGACAGAGAGAGGTAGAGGAAAATAATATCAGGTGCTTCAGGGTCTCTTGCCATTGTAAATGAACTCTAGATGCATGTGCTACTTTGTGCATCTGGCTTTCTGTGGGTCCTGGGCAATGGAATAGAACCAGCAGACTTTGCAAGCAAGTGCCCTCAATTACTGAGCCAGTTCCCCAGCCCTAATTTTACTTGTGATTAAGAACAGACTTTCAGTGAAATTATTTCAATGCAGTAGTCATAAATTAAAATTTTCAAAATTTAGTTAAAACCGGTTGGCATCCTTTTCTCTTACTTTTTAAAACTATGTCTGAAGATTTCAGTCCATTCAATACCATTTTAGGTTCTGTCCAGTTGTTGGTCTGTTGCTTTTTACAGTTTTGGCTATTGTTAAATTGATGGTTTTAGCAGGATAATTTAAAAGAGAAACCAACACGGCGTGTGATACCTATTTCCGTTATGTTTCTTTAAGACTTTCCATATCACTGAATTAATTATCACTTTTGAATTCTAGCAGAGTGAATCACCTCTCAATGATCCAGAGTCTGTTTACCTTTCTGATGAGTCAATTGTGTGAGTGCGGTGGGTTCTGTTCTTATCAAGTCATCTGTAGACAAAACATTCTACTGAGACTCCTCCATACCTTTGATGGAGCTTTGAGTCTCTGGAGTGGAATCTTGCTGTGTTGATAGTTCAAGGCTTATTCATCACTCATTTTTCTCCATGAACACTTGCTTAAAACCACTGCTGGGCTGGAGGGATAGCTTTAGCTGTTGAGGTTCTTTCCTGCAAAGCCAAAGGACCCAGGTTCGATTCCCCAGGACCCACATTAGCCAGATGCACAAGGGGGTGCATGCATCTGGAGTTCGTTTGCAGTGGCTGGAGGCCCTGGCACACCCATTCTCTCTCTCTCTCTCTCTCTCTCTCTCTCTCTCTCTCTCTCCTTCTCCCTCTTTCTCTTTCTCTGTCAAATAAATAAAAATGAAATATTAAAAAAAAAACAGTGCTTTCCCCCCTCCCTAAACCCTTCACTTCATAGCATCATAGACTTGACTTGTCCAGAGTGTAGCCTGAGTAAGTTTATAATCCTGTGTATCAAAAGAACAGTGATTTAGATTCCTGGTTGTACCCTAACCTGCTGCTTCAGCTTAGATAAGGCACCACTCACTGCCACGGAGTTTACATCAAAGAGCTTCTTCAGCTGCAAAGTAAAGCAAACGCACATTCCCACCTCGTGGAGCAGAAGTGCTGGTACTTTCAAAGCTCTCCAAGAGCATCTGGTGTAGAATGGGCACTAAGTAAGTGTTACCTGCCATGTGTATGTTATTACAAGTTTCATGGGGCTGGAAATGGCTTGTTCCCTTAAAGATCTGCAGGCACATATACCGTTGACTAGTTTGACATTCTAGTGGGTTGAATAAAACATATCAAATCCCCTATATCTGCATAGAAACCTTTATAGATGAGATGTAAATGATTCCTGGGGCTGGCTGGCTTCAAAGTAATCCAGGAAAGTGGGGGATAGAATGGAACAGGTAAAGTGTAACAGGTAAACAGGTGACTGGAACAGGTAAAATAACATCAACTATGCCTTGACAGCTATTCAAGCTGTATGATGGTATATTGGGTTGTTTATACTGTTGTCTCATTTTGGGATATGTCTGCATACATAGTTCATAAGAAGAAAATTCAGAACTGAGCATATACGATATTGAAATTCTGACACTTTCTTTCCAGCAAGGTGTTTCTCTTATGGCTCCTGTCTGAATCGGTGACGTAGTTTTATTCTACAAGTAGAGGGAGACAGTGGAAGACTTCTGAGAAGGAAATTCAGCATGAAACATTTTAAGTGCATTCTGTCTTTGTATTCACTGAAATCATGATTGACACTTTGGAGAAGTTATTATGACAGAGATGAACCAGATGAGTAAGAGAATAGAGAACTAGAAAGATCTCCCCTTGTAGGAAATAAACCACCACAGGGTGGCTGGAGAGATGGCTTAGTGGTAAGGCATTTGCATACGAAGTCTAAGGATCCCAGTTCGATTCTCCAGGTCCCACATATGCCAGATGCATGAGGGCGCATGTGTCTGGGATTCATTTGCAGTGGCTGGAGGCCCTGCTGTGCCCATTGTCCTCTCTCTCTCTCTCTCTCTCTCTCTCTCTCTCTCTCTCTCTCTGTCTCTAATAAATAAAGAAATAAAATAGAAATTGTAAACAAATAAGTGGACTCTTAAAAAAAAACTTCAGGGCTGGAGAGCTTGCTCAGTGTTTAGGGTGTGTGTCTGCAAAGCTTAATGACTAGGGTTCAATTCCCTGATATCCACAAAAAGCCAGATGCACAAAGTGGTGTGCGCATGTGGAGTTCCTTTGCAGTGGCTGGAAGCCCTGGCACACCTCTATTCTCTCCCCCATCCCCAGTCTCTCTCTCCAAATGAATAAATGAATAAAATATTTTTACAAAGCTTTTCAGGGGCTGGAGAGATGGCTTAGTGGTTACGGCACTTGGCTGCTAATTCTATGGACCCAGGTTCAATTCCCCAGGACCCACATAAGCCAGACACAAAAGGTGGTTCATGAGTCCAGAGTTTGTTTGCAGTGGCTAGGGGTCCCGATATGTCCATATTCTCTCTCTCTCTCTCTCTCTCTCTCTCTCTCTCTCTCTCTCTCTCTCTCTCAAATAAATAAATAAATATTTAAGAAATGCTTTCTAGAGAGTCCTATGCAAGGATCTTAAATATCTCCATTAGTCACTTCTGTTCAGGGGAATATAATATTTACCTCACTGTCATTGATTTCCATAACCTCTGTATTTATTAACACTATTTATTGACGTTTATTGGGCTGCTCTTCAGATGCCTGCTCATCTAAGCACTGAGATCTCTTAAGTAAAGCCTAGGTTTAGGGCATCTCCAGGACACCCTGGTTCTGAAATTTGGATCTGCTTCTGGATCCTGATCTAAGATGACAATATGATCCAGCTGCCCACCACAGCCCATGGTTTTAAGAGGAATATAAAGAACTTCTGCACACATTCATGAGATGCTTCTTGGTGTGAGAAACAAATCAGTGGGCCACTCTGGGCGTCCAAAGTTGATCTGAGAACATAAGACTCAACCTCTTAAGCAGCCCCTCTCCTAGGACCTTACCAAGTCCTGGCTTAAAGTAAACCTTGAGTTTGGCAGCCATAAAATTATCCTGTTTAAAGGTTCAAAGGATTCAAAGCATTAGAGTATTTCCACTTCTACCAAAGGAGCCCAGAGTGTGAGTGAGGAACACATGCAGTAAGACGGATGACAATCTGGCCCCTACCTCCTGTGGGTGTGAAGACAATGGCTTCTCACTATAGAGAGATGCTCTCGAGAGGATAAATTACCAAGCAGAAAATAGCTTAACTCTTCTGAGGCTGGCGTACATCAGGACACACCAGTGAGACTTTTATAGCTCATGAAATACTGAAATGATTTCATTCTGGTTAGTAAACAGTCACAGTAGTAAGCAGCTTGAAAATTCCAAGGAGCATCCCTCAGGCTTATCCCACAATTTTTCTTAACCCAGTGCAATTGATCATTGCTTGTGCCCTGTGAATATCATCCTTGGATATTTTCTTAGTGATTTGGACAGAAGAGGTCTGGGTTTACTCGGAATGGGAAAGACCAGAATACAATACAGAAATGGGAGATTCTACAATACAGAAATTGAAGATTCTGAGCCATCAAAACTGCACATAAGATTGCTGGTGTGTTGTCTCTTCTCGCTGTGGCCATTCTGTTTGGGATCTACCATTCCCATCACTCAGTGTCAAGGCTTGGTACATTCTTCATTGGAAAAAAAAAAAGGCTTTCTTTTTATATTTTACTTATTTATTTATTTGAGAAAGAGAGAGAAAGGAGAGAGAGAGAATGAGTGCACAGGGCAGGTAAGCCATCTTTCCAGTCCTTTTATTTTATTTTATTTTATTTTTTGATACATTCTTTTTCATTGTCCAGTAGCACTAATCCTAAGGTTTTCTCTCATCTTTGCCTAGGATTTGAGGCCCCTGTCATCACATTCACTGCTGCAGTTTCTTCCCTGTGTCATCTTCATGAGCAAGATTAGTGAGCCATCCATGGCACCGTGGCTAGAGATGGGAACTGATCATTATAGCCAAGGTTCTGCCCACTGGCCTAATGAAAAGGAAGTAGGAACAAAATGTCATAAACAGAAATGCTTACAATGAAAGCCCAGGCACACGTGGAAGCTTGGTCTTCCAAAGAGGGTACTACAGTTAATTCCACTTATAGCTCACTCACTAACCAGAAATAACCTCTCTTTTCCCCTGCTTCAGAGCCAGGGCCACCTAGTCTTAGTTGGATAAGTTTATGGACAAAGAGTTAGCATCCTGAGAGTCACTATTGTATAATCTAGGACTCTGGACAGGTCACTCACCACTTCAATAAGTCTGTTTCCTCAATTGTCAAATGTGTATTAATATGGTCTAGCTTCCTGAAAGGATCATGGTGGGAAGGGGGACATCATAGATGAAGGTAGATGACAATGGTATAGGAAACAAAGTTCTGTACAAAGATGAAGGTGGGGCTGGAGAGATGGCATAGTGGTTAAGTACTTGCCTGCGAAGCCTAAGGACCCCAGTTTGAGACTCGACTCCCCAGGATCCACATTAGCCACATTAGCACAAGGGGGCGAACATGTCTGGAGTTCGTTTGCAGTGGCTCGAGGCCCTGGTGTACCTGTTCTCTCTCCTTCTCTGTCTCTCTCTCTCTCTCTCTCTCTCTCTCTCTCTCTCTATCTATCTATCTATCTATCTGCCTCTTCCTCTGTCTGTTACTCTCAGATAAATAAATAAATAAAAATAACAAAAAAGAATAAAGGTGATTCTTAGGTCATGGGAGAATGAATTTTGTCTTAGAATAGATTTTCTCCGATTGTCACACTCAGGATCCCAGGAACTATATGAGTAGAAGGTGAGAGAAAGAACAAATTCCATTGAAAATATGGGATGAAAACAACATGTTGCACGCATTGAGCATGTAGGCTTTAAAAGTAAGCATTTTCAAGACTTTAGGCACAGAAATTTTTTTAAACTCCTGCCTTGGAGACTATTCCGGGGGATGGCAGAGGAGGCAGCCATGGCGGGCCTGCTCGAGTGGAGAGCTCCGCGGTGACCGCTGACCAGCTACCTGCGAGGAGGCGGCCGGCTTCGCTGACGCTCGAGTTCCTGGTGTCTGGCATCTAGTGACTGTGACGTCTTTAGCAATAGGGTCTTAGCATCTGGCTCTTGATGGATAACCAAGGCTCTTAGAAATGCCTGACATGGGCTGGAGAGACGGCTTAGCAGTTAAGCACTTGCCTGTGAAGCCTAAGGACCCCACTTTGAGGCTTGATTCCCCAGGACCCACATTAGCCAGATGCACAAGGGGATGCATGCGTCTGAAGTTCATCTGCAGTGGCTAGAGGCCCTGGCATGCCTATTTTCTCCCTCTCTCTCCCTCCTTCTTTCTCTATCTGTAGCTCTTAAATAAATAAATAAAAATAAACAAAACATTTTAAAAGAAAGAAATGCCTGAAGTGATAACCATTATTTTTTAGATACAGTTTAATGGAGAGTGGGCTCATGTTTGGATATGGTTCTGACTTGTTTCCCAGCTCCAGCTATGGGTTCCATTCCACCGAGTAGATCAGTTAGCCTAATTGAGAGCAGTTGGTTTCCTACCATGGCTATGCACCACTATTGCACTTGTGTGAGTATCACGTCAGGTTGTTTGCTGCCGAGCAGCTTAGACCATATGTTGCTTGGACAGATATTGGTCATTTTCCCCCAGTGGCTTATGTAGCACCTTCTGGCACTAGACACACCAACAGTCTGGGAACTGACTCTCTTCCAGCTTCCAGCCATGTCACTCCAGGATACATGCCAACAGTTTATGGTTATCACATTTACTTGGTGCTAAGTCTAGTCTCTGTTGGAGAATCTGCTTCTCTTTTTCAGACAGATGCAGATCCTAAGGAGAGAACCACCCCATCATACCACAAAAGGGACCCAGCTGAAACTAAGAATAATTGGAGAAACATGAAAGAATGCTGTTTGCTTAGTGAACCAGGAACCAGCACAATGGTGAAGGAGATACACATAGAGAACAATCAACCCCTACCAAACCAGATATCCAGAGACACAGAGGTGCCCAAGATCTCAACACAGAAGCAGACGTAATATGAACCCAACATGGCTCAGGGAAATTTGTGGAAGAGGGGGCAGAAAGAATGTCAGAGCCACACGATGGGTCATGACACATGACATTTCCTCCTACCCAAAACTAAAGGAAACTAAAGGCTAACCCCACAAGGCACAACCCATATACCCCAACAAGGAGGGTCCCTGTGGAGGTGGGAGGACGGGGAGGAGGCTAACAGTGGTACCAACTTAACTGTATTCACTGACTACAAAAATAAAAAATTAATAAATAAATCCCACCTTGCACTGTAGAGTGAAAGGAAATGGATCAAAAGAAGATCCTGAGCTGGAGAGACGGCTTAGCAGTTAAGGCTCTTGCCTGCAAAGCCTGAGGTCCTATGTTGGCCTCTCCAGATCACACATAAGCCAGATGCTCAAAGTGACACAAACTCAAGGTCGCACATACCCATGAGGTTAAGACCCTGGGGTGCCAGTTCTCTCTCTCTCTCTCTCTCTCCCTATCTCTGGTGTGGTCTTTCTTAAAAGAAAGAGAGAGAGAGAGAGAAAGGGAGGGAGGGAAGAAGGAAGGAAGAAAAAGAAAGGAAGGAAGGCAGGGGGAGGGAGGAGAGAAGGCCCTTCAGGGTGGGAAGATGGCTCAACAGGCAGAAGTTGGCCCACAAGCACAAGAGCCTGAGAGGCTTGATTTGCCCTGAGTTGATTCCCCAGCCAGCACGTAAACATCTGGGCATGGCCACACACACCTGTAACCTCAGTCCTGTGTGGGGCAGAGACCAGAAGATTGTTGGGCTGTGCTCGTCAGTCAGTTGCTGAGCAAAACTAGCAGCTCCAGGTTCAGTGAGAGACTGGTCTCAAAGAACCATGCACAGGAGCAACATGGAAGGACCTCTGACCTCCGTCGTGTCTCATCCCCACACACCAGCCTGCACACACACGTGCACACACTCATGCACACACAGAGAATTCCCTGTCAGGTTTATTATACAAGAATGATTTGGTTGTTAAATCTAAAAGTATAATAAAAAGCTTCTAGTTAAACTCAATTTCAGTTTTAGCAACTCATTTGATGATGCAATAAAAATTAATATATATGTATATACTGCTCTGTAAGCCTCTTTTATCTTCTTCTATTTAAAAAAAATTATTCATTGATTTATTTGAGAAAGAGAAAGAAGAAAGAAAGAAAGAGAGAAGGAAAGAAAGAAAGAAGCAGAGAGAGAGAGGCAGATAGAGAGAGAATGGATGCACCAGGGCTTCCAGCTCCTGCAAATGAACTCCAGACTCACGTGCCCACCTCGTATATCTGGCTTACGTGGGTCCTGGGGAATTTAATGTAGGTCCTTTGGCTTTGCGGGCAAGTGCCTTACCATTAAGCCATTAAGCTCCAGCCCTCTTCCTCTGTTTTTTTGGGTAGTGTCAAGAATGGAATCCAGGGAATGGCATGTTCTAGGCAAAATGTTCCACCGCTGAGCATTAACTCCAGCTGGATCTGCCAACATTATTAGTAAGGTAGAAAGGTGAGACTTTCATAAAGACAATTTTGGTTCCTTCACTTCCCAGAGCTCTTCTTAAAGTTTACTTAAACATCTATTTCAAATGACCTCGGGAGCCTGGGAGGTCAGACTCCAGAGCTGCTCTAGCTTGCTGTGCGATTTTTTTTTTTTTTTTTTAGATCAGTTACTGCCCTCTCTGGGTCTTGACATTTTCTCCTAGAAAGACAAAATTTGCTCTTTCTTTATGTGAGCAAAACTCTTCCTAAGGGAATTCTAGCTGGGTCTAATTCCCCTAGTTGAGTTCCAGGGATCACAGGTGGAGCTAAGCCAGTGGTCTCCATCACAAAGAAAGCTAATCCCTGGGGGAAAGGGAAGTACTCATTAGTGGGGTCCTCTTCTCCCTGCCCTGCCAAAGGTCATCACTTCCTGCCTAGGAACCTGTTCATCCTTGGGAGATCCAGAGATCAAAGCTCTGCTGGGCCCTTAGTGTGAAGAGAAAAATCGGCCCCATAGACAGCTTTGAACAGAAAAGCAGCAGGCGTGTGCCCAGCCGTGCCAGTGCGCTCCCCTGGCTTGCTGGAGCTGTGAGTACTGTGCCCTTCCCTCTGATTTTGTTGTTGTTGTTTTGGGGGGAGTTGTTGTGTTTTTTCAAGGTAGGGTCTCGCTCAAGCCCCTCCACGTGGCCATGAACTCAGGGCAATCCTCCCACCTCTGCCTCCAAAGGGCTGGGATTGAAAGGCGAGCACCACCACGCCCCGCTTTCACCCTCTCCTCTTACTGCGCCAGACAAGACCAGGGCCCGCGAGCCTCTCCACTCCAGCTCGCTGTGCTCACGCTCACGGGGAGAAAAGCTGCTCCGTGTCCTTCGCTCGTCTTGCCCGGTTGCGAAGTGGGCGCCGTGGGGAAAGAGGACATGAGTTTTCCTCCTTCGCTCTGGCTAACTGGGTCGTTCTTTGTGCTCCTCTATTCGGTGGCTTTCCCCACCTCACCTTCCTCGTAAGTATCTGACACCCATATTTCCTGAGCTTGGATCCTCAGCTTTTGTTAATGCACCACCTCAACGTCTCCATGTCATCTTGGG
Organism: Jaculus jaculus; assembly: GCF_020740685.1. Taxonomy (NCBI): domain Eukaryota; kingdom Metazoa; phylum Chordata; class Mammalia; order Rodentia; family Dipodidae; genus Jaculus; species Jaculus jaculus. Next base: position 58,107,765 of record NC_059118.1, read on the forward strand.
CTTTTGCTTGGAACTGTTAGGAAAAAAAAAACAAAAACAAACAAAACCTTTTCCTTATTGAGCAGATGAAGAAACTCCTGAAGGGAGAAGAGTGAATAGGTTGCTTAGTCAAGTTCAAGCACAGGCCCTTGTCAATGTGGGCAACTATGGGATTCCCTTGAGAACTGAACAGAGAAATTAGTTAGGTCCTGTGAGCTCATACAGTAAGTTCCCAAAGACCTTTGTGCTTTAAAATTATTTTTTTTAAAAATAAGAAGAAACAGAATTCTAATGAAGATAATGCTCAAAATACTGGCTGTGTGCCACAAGTGGGCTGTTTGACCCCCTCCCGATAAACCACAGTGAGGACGCTGTGAGCCGGGACCTGGTGATTGCTAAGCATCCCTCCCGCAGCTTTTAGAGACAGGTGATCACAGTCCTACCAGCCGCTGTGGCTACTGACCCCTGTACTAATGTCCCCGCCAATAGTGGACAAGGCCAGAGAAGGGACAGTGGACACAGAGCAGGGCAGGGCTGCGAGGCAGGTGGCCTCAGGTCAGCAGAGGGAGCTTCTGCTCGGTGGGCATGTGGCCAGTCTGGGCTTGGAAGAAGCAATGGTACTTTGTGTTCCTTAGGAAGCACAGTACTCAGTCTAAGCAAACTCATATCATTGAGAGCCTCCACTTGCCCTCCGCGGACAGATGATTTCTACCAGCTACGCCTGTGTGGGACTGAGTATGCATCCCTGCATGCATTGGGGATTCTCTTTCCATAACTTCCACCCGCCGCTAACATGAAGAAAGCACCTCTCACCACACCGTCAGCTTAAACTGTTGGAGCCTGCGTAATAACCTGAGGGGCCACATCAATGGATAAAGTCCCTGGAGACTTTGCTTTTCAGGCAAAGGGCAACCAGAAGGCTGCTATCCAAAGATCCAAAGGGTTTTCTTTTTTCTTTTTCTTTCTTTCAGTCTAAAAGTAACTCTTAGGAAACGGATTCAGACTTTTTTAAACTGAGCCTATTTTCTTTTGAATTTCCACCTTTCTAGGACATCTTTAACCATTTCTCACCATAATTCTTACCCCATTGGTGCACTCCTTAGAGATTTCAGAAATAATTAAAAAAAAAAAAAACAGTACAGTAGGGAAAAATATTTATTTTCTAAAGTCATTACCTTGACAGGCAAAACAAAGCATATTCTCAATTTCATTCAGAAATACATTTTTAAAAAAATACATAGACCAATATGGCCTGCCCAGACATATATTCAACATGGTAAATATAAGGAATAAATTGTTTGAATATAAATATCTATTAAAAAAATAAGTACATCAAAATTCAATCTAACCTTTTCTGTTAGCAGGTTACATATGGGGAAGTAATTTTACTGCTTTAAAGCACAACCAACTCTTCACTGTCTTTCATAACCAGCCTTTTACCATTGTGTTTCTAGAAGCCAAGGGACGGACTCTTGTGACGCCATGATCTTTTTTTTCCTTTTCCTCATATGGGTCAGAGCTAGCAGACTAGCATTAAATGTTTTATCTACTGACACACTGGACCAGACTTCAAGGAAGCTAGGATTTAGCATGGAGGGCTGGGAGGAGGCCAGAAGGAGAAAAGAGTTTGGGGGTAATAATTAAAGGTGGGGGACAGGTGTGACAGTGCAATGGAGGCGAGGTAGACTCATATTCATGAAACACCTTCTCTCTGACTTACAGTAGTAACAGCTTCTTTGAGTTTTGTATTTTGTGACTCAAAAGTCTCTTCTTTCATTCTCTTTTTGTTCCTTAAATTAACTCAAGTGTTTGTCCTTTGAGTATGTTTTCAATTTGTGCATTCCTTAGAAAATCTTTGCATGGACTTTGGAGTTTCTCCCTGAAATGTGCCAGGCGCCTGAGTCAGACACAAACACTCCCTTAGGAATTTCTTCTGAAGCTCCACCCTGGTATGGAATCTCCTTCCTCACCCTGGAAGATGCCACCCTAATTCGACTGTCATTGTGTCTCTGCTCTGAGAGGTCCATGGTCGTCCCCAACAGCAAGAGGAGCAAAGCAATCACTACCAGTGGAAGCAAATGAAGGCAAGCCGGGAACCCGCTTAGCCTTTCTTGGAATGTTTCGAAGGAGGATGCTGGTCCTTTGCCAGTCTGGAACAAGAAGTGGTTTCAGCGGGACAGTCGTCCTTGCTCTGGTCCCAGCCAGCGTGCGTAGTGCAGGGTTGTGAGGTTCCCTCTGTGGAGGCGATGGCTTTGGATGGATCTAGACAGTCTGTAGTCAATGCGTTCGGTTGTGGGTCACTTTACGTTCTCTGTAGAGCTCAGCTTTCAACTTGGCAACACGAAAAGATGTCTTGATGCTGTTGCTGATGGCCTCCAACCTATGAAAACAAGACAAGAGATAGCAAAGGTTATTCAAGACACACCCACACAGAAAAGAAATGACTTTTTGGCTAAAGAAACATCTAAAACTAGAATCTGGCACAAACAAATCTAAGTGTGATTCCTGAGTTTTCACCACCAATAAAACCTCTAGTAGTGTCTCTTACTTGTGTGAAAATAAGCTCTGCCCATTACATTTACAACTGGGGAGGGGGGTCATGTGAATGAGTCTATGGGGGAATTGGTTACTAAATACAATACTCTTTGCATGTGTCGTATGTGTGATATGGTGTGTGTGTGTGTGTGTGTGTGTGTGTGTGTTGTGTATACATGTATATGTGCAGATGTTCTCACAGGTGTGTAGAGGTTAGAGAAATAGATCATGTATCCTTCCTCTGTTTCTCATCCACATATTTCCTTGGCCCTCTGAATGCAAAGCTGAAGTTTTTGCAAGCTCTAGCCATCCTCCAGTCTTTGTTCCCCACAGGACTGGGGTTATAGATGTGTGTGACCACGCCCAGCTATTTACTTGGATTCCAGGGAATCAGACTCAGGCTATCTCAGACCCTCATGCTTGAGGCAAGCACTCTTAACCCACTGAGCAAGCTCCCCTGTCCCTGAACACATAATTTTAAATAAATCAGAACTGATCTAGTATCTTCTAGAAGCCCATCCCCACCTCAGAAAAGGTTTCAAATGATCAGGGATATCTTCTTCAGTGAGGCAGCCTGATCTAGTGGGCCTGACATGGTATCAGCCAAGGCTAAAGTGGCAAGTGTGAAGGAACATTGAGACTGTACCCACAGGAGCAACAAACAACTCAGAAGTCTCATGGCTGCCAAGCTGGGACTCAGAACACTTTGATCACAGAACTTCTTGCCCCTGGATTTCTTGGAAACGTTTCCATAGGTAGGAACACGTGACAGATGTCAGTGTGAGCTTCTTCCCTCGGCTCATGAGTTTCAGAAGTTTAGGATGTGGAAGGATCACCTATAAACCTGCTCACAGCCGCCCTAAGGGAGGGTCTAATCCAGTTCCCAGCTTTTAGGAGTGACAGTGGCTCTCCACAAATTTCATAGGAAATCATAGGAATAACCCTGAGCAACAGTGTGTTCTAAATCTCACCAACCTTCCCTAATGGACTTATTTTTCCTTTGGACATTTGAATAACTGCTACTTCTCCAAGAATGTGACTACCTATACCATTTTGATTTTTCTCTCAAGTACTTTTATTTTTTTTTCCTGAAATTATTTTAAGCATTTACATGAACTCAGAAAAGGAAGGGCTGGATTTGACCAAATGACAGAGGTGTCTCATAGTTTAGAAAATCTACCTGCAAACTGAACAGCATGTCCTAAAGAACAGTGGGCAGGCATCTGCCTTGTAGACCTGCATGATATTTGAGAAGGCTTTCTTTGCTCTTTTAATGCCACAGACTATAAAGATACCCTTTGTCGCTGTGTTCTTGGGCTTTCTCCCTCATGGGATAGGCTCTAGAGGAAACCATTAGTACTGGTGACCAGGGCTAACTGTTCCTGTGAGCCTCTTACCTTCTTTTCCTTCCATCTACCAGTTGCTGGTAGACACACCTCTTTCCCAGCTTGGAACAGTCTTTTCCTTTCTTGTTGTTATTCCAGCCTTTCTGGGTCGTGTCTTGGACCCTGTTAAGAAAGGGGGAAGAACCATTTCAGTGATGGGATGTTCAAGCTCACCTTGACTCTCAACACCCCTGCCGTCCTCTTGAAAGCAGAGAAGGCACCATACCACTTAGGAGGTCAGGTGGCTGTGCAACTGTTAAAAATCTGGGGTGTTTCTACTCACCTGAGTTCTCTTCCTGTTTGGCAAAAGTACCAGCACTTCTTGTCTTTTTGGCTGGCACACTGACATCTAGTCTTGTGGTCTGCAGACTTCATAGAAAATAAATCCTTCAAGGATCTCTTGGACCTAGAAGGGCTTCCAAGTCCATACGGAACAATGTGCCTATTATCAAGAGAGCAACAAAAAGATATTAGCATAATTAATAGTCTCATAAATGACTTTCTTGGGAAGCAAGTCTGACAACACTTGGACAGCTCATGGTAGCAAAGTGTGGCAGTGATTTGGAACATGTGCCAATCAATGGCCCTCAGCCTATGTACCCGAATGGGGGGAAAAACGTTTTCAACTTCTGTCAAATTCCATCTCAAAGTTCAACAAAGTTCAATTTGCTCTTGATACTGCAACTTTGTTTTTTGTTCAACATCATGACATCTCGGCTTTGGTCTCTGTTTCATCTGCTTTTCCGTTTCAAATGCGCTATGTAATTAGCAGCGACTTAGGGGAGGAGCAGAGAGTGGAGAGACTTCAACAGAAAACCACAATTAAGATTTCAATCTCAATCATATTCGGTCACTTTGAAAGTGCCGCCTAGCGCAACAGGGCATGTTGGCTCATTTCTCCAGTATTTGGAATCAAATGGCTAGGAAGGACTCACTGACCCTTGACTTGTGGTGTGTCCATTTCAATTCTCACATTAAAGCATAAAGCCATCTGCTCTACTTACTAAGTATTAGGTTCGTTGTGGTTTGGGTTTGGTTTGTTTGGATATGATTTTTGTTTGGAAATTGGCCATCCCTTGCCAACACGGAATAAACTTGGTTTTCTTTTTCTCTTTCTTATGACTGGTGTTGAGGGAGACACTAGTGTTAGGGCACACGGGATGAAAACTTCCTTTGTTTGCTCTGGAGGTGGGGAAGACATATGGGCAGCATTCCTAGTTCTATCTTGAAATAAGTTTATCTAGACACAGGAGAGACAAGGAGACCAAGTGTCCCCTTCTAGTCCTGCTCTTCCTGCACAGGGACTTTAATACTTTGGTCCATAGCTTTTCCATAAGTAAGATGAGAGAAACGGATTATGCCACTCCACAGGCACCTCTGCCCTCAGACCCCACGCTCCTGTAAGAGGCACAGGCTGAGCTGCCCCATAGGGAAGCTGTGCCACTCACTCCTTCAAACTTCCCCACAAGCATCCTGGTTCCTATCCTGATGCCCTACTTATCCTCAGTCAGATCCATCTACCTCTCCCATAAGGAGTAGCCTGAGCCACAGGACCTTCCTCTTCTGGGTGACTAGGCAAAAAGCTGTCCCCTGTGCCAGCATCGTGTCCCCTGCGAGGTGCCTGCCGGCCATCAGAAGTGCTAAACCCCCAAGCTGAGACAGCAGCTCCAGCCGTGGGCTCTGGGAAGGGGAAGGCAGAGCTGAGGAAAGGCTAGAGTTACAATGCCCTCTAGAGACTCACTCGGGAGTGTTGACCCAGATGATGTCCAGGTGGCAGAAGTAGACGCACTCCTTGTCCATCAGGGACGAGCAGGAACAGCGCTTGGACCTGCGGGGCCTCCAGGGCGCAGTGGGAGGGGGCCTTTCCCCTCCTCTCTCAGCAGGGGTGCTGAGCTCAGCTCCAAGGACCGCTGCGGAGAAAAAGAGCAGGTTGGTGTGGGAGGGGGGGGAGATCTCCTGGGCATCCCAGAGTACCTACATCACAGTTTTCACACTTGATCTAGCAGGGCAGACCAAAGCAGACAGGTACAGGGCTACCGTTGAGAGGCACACAATCCCAATGGAAGGAGTTCACCCTCCGGCTGGCTGACCCCCCCCCCCACCTGCGGGAGAGTGACTGCAGGCAAAGGACATTACTCTGGGAAGGGACCCACAGTCCCTTGAAGAAATGCTGCCTGGTAGAGATTTAGGGTAGCTCCCTGCTTGAAATTTTAGGATGGCACAACCCAGGGCAGGTAAAACTCACTGATAGCCACAGCAAGCAAAATGCACTGCCTACTCCAAGCTGAAGTCACTTCCCCACTTGGGATGAACTTTTCAAGATTTAGGGGTACCCACCACTTCCAGGCTTGTGCATGACACAGAAGTGGCCTAGAGGACATATGCTGGACATTAGGTAGAATGACAGAACACCCAGGAAAGGATTGGAAATAGAAGAGAAATTAACTCTACAATGCTCAGGTCAGGTGGGAAAGGATGGGACACAGAAAGCTGGAGGCTTCATAGAAGCTCCCCTGCACCCCGAGGGACTAAGGGAGGCTCGGGGGCTTGAGAGTCGGTCTCTGGCGGGGGACACACCACCTCCCCCTGCCCCGATTCAGCTCTGCCCCTCCCTACTGACAGTTAAGACATGCAGCTTATCTGCCCAATTTTGTACATTTCAAATGATCAGACACATTCCAGGATTTTCTTTCCTTTGACATCCTTTCTCTTTGGTTAGGGTCATCAAAAGACAAAACAAGTGCACTGACCCTCAAAAAGGGGGATGGGGTGGGGAGGAACGAACAGAAACGCACACGGTCCTTAAGTAGCCAAGAACTCTCCCAGCTCCTCTCCGGGACAGGTGAACGCCATGAAAATAGAGCTCTCACTGTTTGGGGATGCCTAAAACTTGCCAAATGAAACTTAAAGTCAATAGGATAAATATTAAAGAAAATATGTGCTTCGCCCTGAAACCGCCTGAGGGGTTACTCAACACCCTGCTGGGCAGGTGAATTTACTGCTAGCCTGTTGCTTGAATGACCTGAATAAAATTCCTTCCCATCACACTGAAAGCTTAAATATTTTTCATAGCATACTATTAAGATAGTGTTTGAATAAGTCCCCCTGCGAACTCTCCATTGCAGATACGCCTTTAGCCTAAGGTGCTGCTGCTCTTGGGTTATTTTATTTTTTAAGCGAAGGAAGTGCATTGTACAATGTTGGCACTATGTTAATTTAAAGCTGCGCGACCTTTCCCTGTAGCTGCCCGAGGAAAGTCTGCGTTCTCCCTGGACCCATTAGCAGCGTTATAAGCAGCACTTGCAGGACACTTGCAGTTTGCGCCGCAGTAAATTAAGATGGTCTGAAAGCAGGCTGCAGCCAAGCGGGCGTCAGAGGACCTGAGCGCCTGGGGAGGGACGAGTCAGGGTGCCTACCTGTTCCTGCAGGTCCTTGGAGAGCCGCTAACAGCAGCGAGAAAATCATGGGGAAATAATCCATTCTGGGGGAAAAAAGGCGATCAAAAGTCAAAAATAAAATCAAAACAAAATCAGAACACCTCGCCGTGCAAGGTGAGTTCAGTGGTAAGGGCCGAGGAGAGCTGCGGGGGGCCTCGGGGCGCCGGTGCGGGGGGCCCGGGGGTCCCGGGCGGCGGCGGCGGCGGCGCGCGGCGCGGAGGAGGCGGAGCGCAGGCCGGAGCTCGCTCGGCGCCCGGCAGCAGCGCGTCTGTCCTGGACAGCTCTCGGCAGCCTTTTTATATCGAACCCCTATAGAGTGGGGGTGAGCAGCTCCGACTTTATTCCAGCCCCAGACAATGTTTTTGTGTGATTAGTCACCCACAGGCAACGTGCAGCTGGAGATAAGGCCGGGCTCGAAAGGAAATCGGGGCTAACTTCAGAGGCAGACGCCCGCCCGCGGCCTGACAATCGGGGGGCAGGGCCAGGAGGACAACACCCCGCAGACAGAGACCGCGGCGGGCCCGCCGCCGGGTGGACGCGCCTGCCCCTCCGCGCGGCCAGCCCCGAGCGCAAGAATCAAGAGGTTCTCCAGAAAAAAAAAAAAGAAAGAAAAAGAAAAAGTCATGCCATTGGAATGAAAAGTATGAGGCACAGTTTAAATAGATTGTATTGTGTGTCGGGAGGGGGGCACATTGTTCACTGGATTTCTCTTTTATGTCTCTGATTTCTTACTCGGCAAACAAAAATGGGACCCTTAAGCTCTCCACCACCACCACCACCCCCCCCACACACACACGGGTCAGATAATTTTGGTAAACTATCTTTTCTTTTATTTCAAGACCCCCCCTCCCAAACCAGGTCCCCCCCACACACACACACCCGCCCCATTGAAGGCTGAGAAAGACTAGTGAGGAATTGGCAAGAAAAAAACACAATTATTACTATTTATTATTATTATTATTACTAACAGTAATGCTTTTTCAAGTGCATACCTACTTCCAGTGTTATTTATGTCAGCGCCCCCTCTTCCCATAAATTCTTTTGAGTGCCCAACCTCACACACCGTCAACGCCACCGATCACAAGAAATGGCAGGAGAAGAACACCAGGGGGAGATGAAGAGCTACCGGGGCTTAAGTTTTATTAGGACAAATAAAAAAAGAAAGAAAACTTGGCTTCTAAAGGCCAGAAGGAAACGAGCTGCAGCCAGGCGGAGGAAAGACCAAGAATGGCATGGCGCCTGGCATAGGAAAGGGGGTGCGCCCGGGGTATTCCAGTACTCGACTCAGAGCAGCTCTGCTAAGTGCCCCCACCTCCTTGGTTACCCCATGGAGAGCAAAAGGGTGTTGTGGGGCAGGCTTTCCAATCTGCAGGGCGGTGTTGGGAACCTCCCATGCCGAATAAAGAGATCAGATAATACCTCCACATTTAATAAGGTGTTTACGTTTTCAAAACAGTTTCCTGTCTATTTAACCTTGAAATACCCCCGGAGGTGCCCATAGGACTGTTCATGAGCAGGTGACAACATGTCTGAAGGAATACGGCAAGACACGCATGGGCCACGTTGGCCGCTTCAATCAGCCCCATGCTGGGTGACGAAAGGGGGACCAGCATCCACTCCGAGAGGCGCCACACTCGGGAAGACGCGTGCAGCCAGGCCCGTGATGCCACCGGCCCGACCCTCCTTCACCGCCTCGTCTTGCCTGACTCCACGTTTTCCCAGGGGTGCAGGACAGACGCCGGTACTGGTTTCTGTCAAACACGATCACCACAGGTGACCAACGCAGCTTGTATCCCAACACCGAAGTGTGGACTAGGACTTGGGCCCAGTGGACATCACTGGGAGTTTCATCTGGAGATAGACATTAGTAATATCAGGCCCCTGAAGATGTCGTTCTCTAGGAGACACTGCAATAAAAGCCCAGCAAAGAGAGTCACAGGACGCATCCCTCCAGCGACAGCCTCTGCCTTGCTGACCTCAGACCAGCACTGGGGACATGGGTGGGGTCAGGGGACAGCTCCCCCTTAGAACCATGCCCCAGCAGGAAGTCAGCTCTGCCCATCCCAGCTTGGCAGGCAACCTGGGAGAGGAGAGAGCTGATGTCACCTTCGCAAAGTCCTCCCATTACAGAAGGCTGCCTAGAAAATGTGCCTTGGTGGATACTCCCGGCCCCCTCCTTTTTAACCTTCTGGCGAGTTTGACCAAACACTGACAACTGTCAGGACCAACCTGTCCTTGGCCCCTACCCAGAAACACCACTCCAGGCCTCACAGGTACCCTCTTGTGTCCAGCCCCAGCTACCCTTCAGCTGGAGAGCCCAGCTATGACCCTGGCCCCAGCAGGTGCTGGCAGCAAGGGAAGAGTTCCCACCGCTTGACCTCCCTCTCCTCTCAGCCCACTACCCATGTCATCCTGCAACTGACTAAATGCTAATTACAAATACAAACGTGGGCAGCGATCTACAAATACAAACGTGGGCAGCGATCTGTCCCCGCTCTGCCCTTCTAGAGAACTGTGAACAGGAAGATTTCAGGCTGGGAGGGCCTCATCTTTCCAAAGCCGACCCTGCCCTCAGAGTTTGAATCCTGAGTTTCCAAGGCCTGGAAACTTAGGATTTAGTGGGGAGCGTGTGTTTGTGTGTGTGTGTGTGTGTGTGTGTGTGTGTGTGTGTCTCCTTTTTGTGGGATGTGGGGCCAGGGCGGTAAACTTCTGCCCTCTCTCTCTCCACCTGTGCCTCTTGCAGCAGCCCCTGTTTTCCTGCCATGGGCGAAGGAAGATCTCCCTTCAAGGCCAGGGAAGGCAGCTTAGGCCACTGAGCAGCTTTCAAGAAAGAAATGTTGCCAAGAATCAAGGGGAGGGGAGGGGAACCCCACAAACCAGTTTGACAAGCTAGAGGCTCCCACCCCACCTCCACTCAGGGCGGTATTAGAGCAGGAGGCAGGAGAGGGGGAGGTTACAGAGCTGGAGATAGAAATACACATGGTTGAGAGATATGGGGGAGCCTTCACTGCTCCCCACCCTGCAGAGAACTCCCAGGGTCATGCTCTTTGAAGAGCAGAGACATTGGAGGGATTTTCCTCCAATACAACAGTGTTCCCCTTGTTTTCTTGGATCGTGAGGTAACCTTGAATACTGGAAACGATTTGATAAAGCTATTTTGTATGTATTTCTTGCTGTATCTCTGGCGGGTATTAATAGATATCTATAAATAACAGCCGGGGCTGCAGACACAGATAGAGCACAGTAGCAAAGCGGACTGTTTTTAGTGTGATTTCACTTTGCTGTCTCCACTCCGCGTAATCAAACCTGCAACACTGCCAAGCCAATAAATCAGCAGTAAGTTGTTACACTTTGCTCAAGGAAGAGAACTGTGAGGTCGCCTGCCCAGGATGGAAATCAGTTTTCTGCAGGCAATGTAAAGTCACCTGGCCTCTAGACCAGGCCTCCAGCCGGCTTTGGAATGGGACTTGTGAAAATTTCAGTATTATCTTCACTCTGCCCACTCCACGTTACGTACCCTGAGGAGCTAGAAATGAGCAAAGCTTCTCCTGCAGTTCAGAAATAATGGTGGATTACACACCAGAAATATAATGATGCTCAGTATCGATACCCACCCCAGGCATTTAAGAAATACAATATATGTTGTACATTAAGCTTAAGAGATTTAGGGCGGGTCTCTAACCTAGCACTTTCAAAGCTCAGCCAAGCATGTGCCATTTGTACATTGTTTTCTTGAAATTTTGTGTTCTTAAATCAGCTGCCTTCTTTTACTTGGGTCATTTTTTAAGCATTTTATTTATTTACTTGAGAGTAAGAGAAAGAGGCAGATAGAGAGAGAGAGAATGGAAACACCAGGACCTCCAACCACTGCAAACAAGCTCCAGACACATACAGTACCTTATGCATCTGGCTTTATGTGGGTATTGGGAAATTGAACCTGGGTCATTTGGCTTTGTTGCCAACACCTAAGTGAATAATACTCTCTCCAGCTCTACTTGAATAGTTTTAAAGAGATTTTTGCATCCTTTTTACATACATGAAATCACGGTTTAATTCAAGTTGAGCATTTAGTTGTGTACTCATTAAGCTTTTAGAAATCAAGATGTTCTTACATATTACTCCTCCTTCTATACAAACTTTAACATACTTCCTGCTCTTAGCATGTAAATACTGTTTCATTCACTAAGGTATCATGTGTCTTGTGATGCTAAGGGTTGATTTTGATTCCCCTCTCTTTTTCTTTCTTCTTAAATTTTTTGCTGTTATAAAAATGCACATAAAATTTAAAAGTTTCACACCGAGTATATGCTGCAGCCAATATCTAGAAGTGTTTTGTCTTATAAGCTGAAGTTCTGCACCCTCTCAGCAGTCCTTCTCTTTCCCTCCAATGATGCCTTGCGACCAACATCCCATCTTATGCTTCTATGAAGTTGATGAGATGCATGCAGCTACAAAGTACTTTTAATTTGATCTTAAAATTTTGTGAATGGCTTATTTCACTTAGCAAGGAAAGAATACACAAATAAATGAAAAGATATTCTGTGCTTATAGGTAGGAAAACTTAATATTGTGAAGGCATCAATATTACCTCCAGTGATCTGCCTAGGTAATGCAATCCTGAAACAATGACATTTGTGTGTGTGTGCAGAAAAAGACAAATGTAACTCAAGCGTTCGTGGGTGGGAGAATGGATAAAGCTAATCCTGCAGAGCCGTTCCGTGGACTACTTGTCAGAAGGAGGAATGTAATGTCGACGTGTGGTACAACATGGTCCTGCTTTCAAGACAAACTCCAAAGAGCTTCCATGAGAGCCTTACTGTTGACACACATCGAAGGAATAGGTGCTCTAACATCCAGAAAATGGAAAACAAATGATTCACACCACAAGGTCCTGACTGACACACACACATCCCCTTAGTGTGTGTATCATTGTCAGAGTCACTTCAGACCTTCCAATTGTCGCACTGACATACACACATGTATACGTACACAAACCTATAGGTCTAGATGGCAGAGTCACTTCCAAACTACAAGTGTTACACTGACATACACGCTTGCATCCGCAAATCTATAGATATGGATGCGAGTGCAATCATACTATCTCACACTTCACAGACAAAACGGGACAGTGGATGCCTTCCCATCTTCTTCTTTTTAATTACACTGTGAGGTCATCCATGGTGCTTGGAACTAAGGAGATTCTGAAACAGAGGATTAAAAGACCCACTTGAAAGAAGCTGGATAGAGTAGAGTCGCTTCGTTAGACAGAATTAATGGAACAATTCCAAACAAGCTCTCCCTCCATATATCTAAGGGGATATGCTGAGAATAGATGCAGTTTGTCCCTTCTGAAATGCACAGACCTGCAATTCCCATTGTCACAGTGAGAGATGGGGTCTTTACAGGAGATGGGGTCATGACAGGTGATCAATGGCTTTCCTGGGAGAGAGAGCAAGTTGCTAGGAAGCAGGCAGTCTCCAGTGTTTCCATTTTTCCTAGCCCATTCTCTTCCTCTTTCTTTTCCTGGCTACTTGATGAGCCAGCTCATGCCCTCCCCAGAAGCCCAAAAGATGCTACTGCCGCGTTGATGGACTGCTCAGACATTAGGACTGCAGCCCAGATAGAACTCTGCGTCTTGTACCTCAACCAAACAAACTCTGTGTACTACACACCAGCCCACTCTTGGGTCCCGTGCTTCAGCAGCCAAGAATGAACCAAGGCGGGCAGCAGAAGGAACTGATCCTGTTGTCTTTTTTTGTTGACATGTAGCCCAGGCTGGCCTCGAACTCACTATGTATCCAAAGACCTTGGACTCCTGCTCCCCAGTACTGGGATCACTGGTATGTGCCTCCACAGCCAATACCAAACAGATTCTGAAGGGCATTTTTCATGGACATACAGTGATTACCTTCAATGCTTTCATAAAAAACAGCACATGAGTGGCTTTAGTTTAATGTCTCTTGTTAAGTCGACTCCTGTCAAAATCTTTTGTTGACTCCTGTCAAAATCTGTTTCTCTTCATTGTTGCTTTTTTGTGAGAAGCTCTCACTCTGTAACCCAGGTTGGCCTAGACCTCAGTCCATGTAACCTAGGCTGGCTGTTAATTCACAGCCCTTCTCTCCCTTTCTCAGTCTCCTACCTTCAATGATGACAGACATGAATCACTATGCCTGGCTTAAAATCTTGTTTTCAATGAGGCCATATCATTGATGATTGTGGTTTTTTTAATCCTCATTTGAGAGCTGGATAGATGGCTTAGTAGTTAAGGTGCTTGCCTGGAAAGCCAAAGGACCCAGGTTCAATTACCCAGGGCCCATGTAAGCAAAAGGTGGTGCATGTTTTTGGAGTTCATTTGCAGTGGCTGGAAGCCCTAGCATGCCCATATTCTCTCTCTCTCTCTCTCTCTCCCCCCCCCTCGTTCCCTCCCTCTTTGTCTTTCTCTCAAATAAATAAATATGTTTTTAAAAAAATCTTTACTTGAACTCACATATGGTACTAAAAAATAAGCAAAAAGTTTTAATCCTTTTTTATATTTCTTTGGAGCTGGCCCAGTGATTAAAAGTGATTAAAACTTTTTTTTTTTTTTTTGCAAAGCCTGCAGGTCAGGATTCGACTCCTCATTATCAAGTGAAGGCAGGTGCGAGTTGGTACATGCATCTGTGATCCCAAAGCCATGTTGCATAGAAGGCAGAGCCAGGAGAATCCAAAGCTTACAGGCCAGCTAGTGTGACATTTGTTTGCTGTGGCAAAAGACCCAGTCTCAAAGAATGCATAGCACAGACACCTTAAAGCTGCTGCCTGATCTCCACAAATGAGCCCTGACACACACACCCCTGTGATAACGTGCACACATGAGCACATACATCTCCATGCATGTACACAACACATAAATAAATAAATTTGAAAAAAAAAAAGTTTTTGGTGCTCTGCCAAAATATAGCAGGTCCATGACAACAGTCAGTAAGCGGCTGAGGAGAGACAGCAAAGAGAGTACATGCTGCCATTCCAATACTTGTGTGGTGGAGGCAGGAGGATCGGGGGTTCAAAGTCACCCTCAGCTACATAAAGAGTTGGAGGCAGACCTGGGCTCCATGGATCCCTGTCACTAAACCAATAAAATAAAATAAAACAAAGCAGAAGGAGAACTAGAAAGAAGAGGAGAAAGAAGAGGGCAAGAATCTTAGCAGCATGGCTTGGTGGTGAGACTTCAGCTTCAGTGAGGGGCTGGCGGCGGGACGGGGAGGTTACAGAGGAGAAGCATGTAGTGGAAGTGCCCGCCACTGCCATGTGCCAGGGGAATGCACGTGCCCCACACTACAGTTTCCACACAAAGAGGATCCAAAGAGGATCACGGAGCTCTTTAGGTAAAAACCAGTCAAGTTCCACAGGGAACTCCTTCCCAGTACAGACGCCCTAATGGTTTTGACAGTTCACTGGGGGGACCGTGTCCCCCTCACTGCCAACACCATTAAAAACTCTGGATTTAGCCGGGTGTGGTGGTGCACGCCTTTAATCCCAGCACTCGGGAGGCAGAGGTAGGAGGATCGCCGTGAGTTCAAGGCCACCCTGAGAGTCCATAGTGAATTCCAGGTCAGCCTGGGCTAGAATGAGACCCTACCTCGAAAAACCAAAAAAAAAAAAAAAAAAAAAAAAAAAAAAAAACTCTGGATTTTATTGATATTTAGAAACTATTAATGAGTTAAGATGATTTTCACATTTTACAAGTCTTTTATGGTTTTTAACCCAACTATTTACAGGGGGAAATCATTATAGAGCTTTACAAAACTTATTTGGCTCTCAGCATTCCTTACCCCTTTCTTTTTCATGAGAAGAGATTTAATAAAAGGATGAGTTTTATGATTCCTACCTGCTATACAACAAGGAATTTAAGACAACTCTCCCTCTAAACTATAAGAGTAAACTTCTCTTCAAATAATCACTTTTCTCCCAAATATAAGTATCCTGTGAAAAAGAAAGGAATATTTGTGCTGGTTGTCATTATTAGGAAAAAGTGAATTACTTCTGTAAGAGGCATTTGGATTCATTTAAAAATGCAAATTCATTTTCAAAACTCTAAAATACATTTATCCAATACTAAGAGTTTTGTTTGATTTGGCATTTCGGTTCTCTTCCATTTATTCTTCTGATCAGCAGAAAAACAGCAACTTTTGGCGTAGTTTCAAGAGTAATTTTCCTAGAAACTGGTGTCTTTAATTTATTATTAATTTTGTGAAGCTTAAAACTTCTGCCTGCTTTTTATTAATATTACTTAACATTTATTAATCACAAGTATTCTTTTAACTGTAGTTTTTCCCAAGGACAGTCACAAAAGGCATTGAATCCATTCTTTCTCCACATAGCACTTGCCAAAGCAAAGGCTGAAGAGTAATAGGATGTGTCTGTCATGGCCTTAACATGTTGAATTACTTTAGAGAGATGTGGGAAAATTTTGGATTCCATCCCCAGAACCACATTTACTGGGCCCCAAGGTATACATGTGGAATCCCAGACCTCTGGAGGTGGACAGAAGAGGTTCAAAAGGTCGCAGTCATCCTGAGCTACATGGGGAATCCTAGGCCACTCTCTTTTGTGAATGAAAGAAAGAAAGAAAGAACGAAAGAAAGAAAGAAAGAAAGAAAGAAAGAAAGAAAGAAAGAAAGGGAGAAAGGAGGGAGAAAGAAAGAGAGAGAGAAGGAAGGAAAGAAAGAGAGAGAGAGAAGGAAAGGAGGGAGAGAGAAAGAAAGAGAGAGAGAAGGAAGGAAAGAAAGAAAGAAAGAAGGAAAGGAGGGAGAAAGAGAGAGAGAAGGAAGGAAAGAAAGAGAGAGAGAGAAGGAAAAGAGGGAGAGAGAAAGAAAGAGAGAGAGAGGGAAGGAAAGAAAGAAAGAAAGAAAGAAAAAGAAAGAAAGAAAGAAAGAAAGAAAGAAAGAAAGAAAGAAAGAAAGAAAGAAAGAAGGAGATAGGAGGGGAGGAGAAGGAAGGAAGAGAAAAGGAAAGCAATGAGGGCTGGACAGACAGTTCAGTGGATAAAATGCTTATGATGCAAGTATGAAGGTCTGAGTTTGGATCCCCAACACTCACATAAAAATGTCAAGCATGGTACAGTGCACCTGTAACCCCAGCACAGAAACAGACGGGCCCCCTAGGACCCACTGGGTAGCTAGTCTAGGGGCATCAGTGAGCTCTAGGCTTAGTGAAAGACCCTGTCTCAAAAAGTAAGGTGGAGAGTGATTGAGGAAAATATCTGGAGTCAACTTCTGGCATGCACACACTCATGCACGCACGCATGCATGCACACACACACACACGCACGCACGCACACACATAAGGGTATACTCATACACATACATACACACACACCACCCAGACATACGCATGCCAAAAATATATAAATAAATAATAAAAGTGGTGGCTGAATGTTAGGTTATTTCAAGACTTCATGAAGCCAGTATTAGAACGTCATTCTAAAAGAAGAAAGCAAAAGAGGTGGGAGCAAGTAAGGAGAGAGATCAGGCCCCTTTCTCACCTGTTCCCTTCCTGGTGTGCAAGAGAGGGGGCAGGGGTGACCGAAGATGTTAAGGCTAGTCGTGTGAGACACAGAGCCGTGCCACAAAGCAGAAAGAATCTCACGAACAATCAGTAACACAGCTAGACTGTTTAAGATTTCACAGGGAGGGCTAACATTTTCTAGATAAAACATTTTTATAGCCTTGTTTTTCTTTCCCTTTTCAGCCTGTTCTTTCTCCCCCACCATCCATTCTAATTTTGTCCATTATCTAGAAATAAGTGTCACTTTGGGCTAAAGACCAGGTCTCTGCACCAGTAGTTTCCTTTTTCTCAGCCCCTCCCTCTTTCACAGAGCACCCAAAGACAACTTGTGTCCAACAAAATGGGACAAAGAAAGTCAAGGTCCTCAAACACACAGAGAGATTTCCAGCAACCTCTTGGTCCCCATTGTTACTTGGTTAGCATTTTTATATGTGCGTACACACACACACATACACAGACAACTAGCCAAAGTAGATATGAAGTTTTTATTGCTCTCAGAGGTAGACCTGAAAATATCTAGGACATCCCAATTGCAACTATTCTTTTTATTTCTTTTTAAAACATTTTTTTGTTTATTTTTATTTATTTATTTGAGAACGACAAACAGAGAGAGAAAGAGGCAGAGAGAGAGAGGAGAGTGGGCACGCCAGGGCTTCTAGCCACTGCAAACAAACTCCAGACATGTGCGCCCCCTTGTGCATCTGGCTAATGTGGGTCCTGGGGTTTCGAGCCTTGAACCAGGGTCCTTAGGCTTTACAGGCAAGCGCTTAACCACTAAGCCATCTCTCCAGCCCTCTTTTTATTTCTTTTAATTGAATTGATAATTATTATATTTCTTTAAATTTAAAATGTTGTTATTGGTTAAAACCCCTATACAAAATACCAAAAGATAATAATTAATAAATTCTCAATGTTTTTAAAAGGTTTTGATCATGTCTAAAACGATGGGATCTGTAAAGGAAAGATAACCATCTTTGTGGTTGGTATTGCCCAGCTTAAGCAGAAGGAAAAATTAGAGTATTTTTATTAGGAAAAAAATAGAGTGTAACTAGAGAAAGTGCTTAAGCTATAATTTAACTAGAATGGAAAATTATGAGAATACTTATTAATAGGAAAATGAAACTCTTAATAATGAAGTGAAACTACTTATAAAAGCCACAGTCCAAATATAGATTATCCTACTCAACAGGAATTAATATCTATGTAATATTCTCCTTCCCTTTCTTGCTCCCATTTTCCCATTGCAAATTGAGAAAAGATTACATGTTACTTATAAGATGCTTAAATGATAGTGGTTAATTAAGTCAAAGAATAGAAACTGAGTTTCTGAAAATTTGGAGGTAGTTTGGATGGAAGTAGTGATGTCAATGGAGGGCTGGAGAGATGACTTAGTGGTTAAATGCTTGCCTGTGAAGCCTAAGGACCATGGTTTGAGGCTCAATTCCCCAGGACCCACATAAGCCAGATACACAAGGTGGTACATGCATCTGCAGTTCCTTTACAGTGGTTGGAGTCCCTAATGCACCCATTCTCTCCCTCTCTCTCTCTCTCTCTCTCTCTCTCTCTCTCTCTCTCTATCTCTCTCTCTCTCTCTCTCTCTGTAAATAAAAATGCACAAAAAATAGTGGAGATTGCTCAGTGATTAACTGCTCTGGCTTGCAGAGTCTGCATGCTAGGTTCAATTCCCAAGTACTCATATAAAGTCAAATGTTCAAAGTGGTACATGTATCTGGAGTTGGCTTGCAATGGCAAGAGGCCTTAGTATGCCCATTCTCTCTCTCTGCTTGCAAATTATATACATATTATACATATATGTATATATATATATATATGTATGTATATATATATATTTGTATACACATATATACAAATATGTATATACATATACATATTTAAATATTATATATTTAAATATTATATATATTATATATAAAAATATTAATATATATTATATATAATGTTATGTATAATATTATATATTATTTATATATATGTTATATATATAAATATTAATATATATATTATATAATATATATATATATGTCAAAGATCCAGAAAGTAAGGAAAAGTAAAATTCCATCAAATGCATAATGTAAAATAAGAGATGTAAAAAGGAAGAGGAAAAGTGGCTCTGTATAAGCTCTCTAAGAGGGTGATTGCTGGCTGAGGGAGAAGCACTCAGTATCAACATTGTAATTAAGAGCAAAGTCTTCATCTGGAAAAGTCACAAGCTGAAGCACCGAGGACGATGTGCACAGACAACTGAAGGATGACTAAGGCTGTTAGAAGGAAGAGGCACTGTGAAGCTGAGCACAGATCTTCACTTCATTGGTAGAAGGAGTTTTGAAATATACTTGGGGAAACAACTCCAAAAGAGAAGGAGTTATTTTTCAGCAGTTAAAACTCAGGTGTCATCAGAGAACTACAGGGACTTCAAGAGGCAGAACCATATTGCACACATTCAGAAGTCCCAGACAGAGTCTGCGAAGCAATGTGCAAATTGAAAGACACAAGCTTCAACATATTTGATGTTGAGTTAACCATACTGTTCCTACCAGCACTCTAGACAACAGGCATAGCCCAGATGGGACCCAGCAGCTTTATTTTAAATTACAATGATGCTCCTGAGCAATGAGAAAGAGGACAGCCATGAACTAATGGGTATTGGGAGGTAGTTATGGGAAACCAACAAAGAGGGCAGGAGATTTTAATGTAGAAAAGCTGAAAGTTCACACAGGGGCCCAAAAGATCCTTGCCCTAGTGCTGGGGCCACAAGAACAGGGTGTGTGGGGAAGAAGTGGACTCACCTTGAACATTACAGGGATGTTATGTCATCAGGGGAATTCCAGGTTTCCTCTAGGATGAACCAGAGAAGGTGTTTTTCAAGGCAAGATTGCAAATATCTGACTGCTTATGACTGCATAATAGGGCTTCAGAGGCCAAAAGGCATGGCTAGTGTTAAGAGAGGGTCAACAGGTGAAGATGTTCCCCCTAATGGTCAGGTTGCTTTTAATAATATAGCCAAGAGTTTGCAGTCAGGCTTTTGGATAGCCAAGGAATTTGAAATTCTGAGAGTCAAAGGAAAGCGGAAGGAAAAGAATAGAACCAATGGGACAGAACGGGCACCCCACATTTCAACTGTAACTTTGGAATGAACTTGGGACAATGCCACCACATACTACTGTCTCAACTCTCCTGGGCCCACCTATTTGCCTTAGGCATATCAGGATTTTTGTGGCTGATCTCATGTGCCTATAATGTTGGGGAAAACCCCTCATCGTTAACTAATTTGAATGAATAATTTGAAAAAGAATGAAGTGGTAAGGAGGATGGATGAGTTTAAGATTATTTATTAAGTTAAAACTGAAATGAGAGAAGGTATCACAATGCCCCCACTAAAAGACTGAACATCTGGAATTAGGTCAAGGCATCTGAAATAGTCTGTAAGCCCAGAAAAAACAAGTGGCTTTGGGTAGGAGCCTTTTTGCGACTGTGTGAAATACTGGCTAAGTTTTCACTCATGGTTGAACAAGGGTCTGGCTCCCTACCAGCATGAAACTCACTCTTTTATTGATACAGAAATGTGCAGAAATAACTGTGAGCTTGGATTGAGAAAACTTTAGCCATAACTAAGATAAATAAAGACCCAAATAAACAAAATTAGAGGTGAAAATAGAGTTTCTACAATTGGCCCCAATGAATCCAGAAGATCATTAAGGAATACTATGAAAATACATATTCCAAAAGCCTGGAAAAGGAGTGAAATGGATAAATTTGTAAATGTATAGTGTATAATCTACCAAAATTAAAACCAGAAGACATATGTAACTTAAACAGACCCATAACAAACAAATTGAAGCAGTAATTAAAAGTCTTCCCACAAAGAAAAGCCCAGGGCCACATGGAGTCACTGCTGAATTCTGCCAAACTTTTACGGAAAGTCTAATGCCACTACTACTCACAATGTTATTCAAAATAGAAGGGGAAGTAACATTACCAAACTCATTCTGTGAAGCCAGTATTATCCTGATACAAAACTGGATAAAGACACAATAGAAAAATATAGATCAATTTCCGTGATGATCATAGACACAAAAATTACAATAAAATATATGCAAACCAAATTCAAGAACACATTAAGAAGATAATTAATACATTATGACTAATTTGTTTTTATCCCAGGGATACAAGTTTGGTTTAATATACAACAATCATGAAGTGTATTTCATTGCATAAAAGAATTTAAATACAGAAGCCAAATGATCATCTCAATAGATGCAACAGGAAAGGCATTTGGCAAATTTCAACATGCCTTCCTGATGAAAGTTCTAGAGCAATTAGGAATAGATGCAACATACCTCCAAATAATAAAGGCTATATATCACAAACCTGGAGCTAATCTTATACCAGATGTGAAAAAGCTGAAAAAGTTTCTTCTAAAATCTTGAAGGAGACAAGGTTACTCACTGTCTCTACCTCTATTCAAAGTAGTACTTGTAGTTTTAGCTGGAGCAATAAGACAAGAAAAAGATAGACAAGAAATAAAAATAGGAAAGGAGTAATGGAATTATTCTTATTTGATGATGACATAATTGTATACTTAAAAGACCCTACCAATTCTACCAGAAACCCTTAAATTTAATAAACAGCTTCAGCAATGTTGTAAGATATGAAATCAATGTACAAAAATTAGTAACTTTTATATATTCCAGCCATGAATATGCTGAGATAGAAAGTAGGAATAATATCCAATTCACTATAGTTCACCCCAAAATAAAGTACCTAGGAATAAACATTACCAAAGTCTTTTAGACCTCTACAAAGAAAACTTTAAGACATTATAAAAAAAAATAAAAGATGCCAGATGTTGGAAAGAATTTCCATGCTCCTGGATTTGCAGAATCAATGTTATGAAGATGTGCTATGCTACTAAAATTAATCTGCAGATTCCATGCATTTCTCATCAAATTTCCAATGATATTATTTTTAGAGGTAGAAAATAGTTCTTCAATTCATTATGGAAGCACAAAGGACCATGAATAGCCAAATAAAACCTATGTAGAAAGAATACTATTGGGGAATAGAAGTCATAATTCCTGACTTAAAACTATGCTATAGCACCACAGTGACTAAATAACATAATCCTGACACAAAAACAGACATATATGCTAATGAGATAGAATTGTGTAAACTGTACAGCCACTATATAAATCAGTATGCTGCTTTCTCAAAAAGCAAGAAACTAAATGACCATATGCTCAGCTATACTATTCCTGAGTGCATACTGGAAGGATTAGGTGTCTTAACCCAGAGATACTTCAACATCCATGTTTATTGCTGCTCTATTCATGGTAGCTAAGAAAGGGAATCAACTTAGCTGTTCATCAACTGATAACTAGATAATAAAAAAGTGGTACATATATTCAATAAATTTGTACTTGGCTATAAATAAAAATGATTCATTAAATTTACAGGAAAATAAATTGAACTTTAAGTGAAGTGACACAGGCCCAGGAAGACAAAAATTGTATGCTCTTTCTTGTATTCAGATCCTGACTTGTCATGTTTGCTTATATGTAAATAAAGGAATACAAGAATGAGTGTAGGTTATGAGCTGAGATAAGAGAACACAAGATAGGACCAGATGGTGTTCAGATACTTAGGGAAGAACACAGAAAACATTGTATGAAAATGGGAAGAAGGTGTGGTGGGAGAGGCCTCCAGCAGGAAGAAGAGCTGGGGAAGGAAAACAAAACTCAAAATTTGATTTTGAAAAAGAAAAACTTAATAATAAATGCCTACTTCTTGGTATGCTATTAAATACTAGTAAATGAGAAAAAGAAAGAATATAAGTAAATCAGTCAAGGAAGGCAAATATTTCAATTATATACCTGATGTTTTCTTCTTTTGATTTTACTCTTCCAGTTCTCTATGCTTATTTCTAACCTAGGGCATAATTCAACATGGGAGAAGTAGTGTTAGACATGGGTCATATTTATACTTTCATATTTCTGGGTAATTACATGGAACCAATATACACAAACCCCCTATAGAGTAGACAACATAACTGTGGGATGAAAACCCTCCATCTTACCTTCATTTGCATTTTAGTATTTCCTTGGCACAAATTTGGTTTCTATAGACAATAGTGTCCTGCACATTCTGTAATTTTAGTGTAATCATTTTCTCTGTTCTTTCCAGCTTGTTGCTATAAGCAGAGGCAGAATATGTTTCTTAAAGTTGACTTAGTGCAATGACCTTTGTGTTGTAAATGAGGATTGTGTTGTCTTGATTTTCAAAGATAATGGAAAAGAGTGAGCTGAGATTGGTCTAACAGATGCGAGTTTAAGCTCCTGGATATCTTTTCTTTTAGAACTCATTTAAATGCTTGATGGCATTGACAAAATGAAACAAAATGTAATTCTACTCACAGAACCTATATAAATATATTTTCCTGTTACGTTCAAGGGCTTCTAATAAGTAAAAGAACAGAGTAATTTCTAACGTAAACTTATGATGTGTTCAAGCTCTGACAACAGTGGATATTCTATGTTTGATATGACTAGATCTTTGCTCACCAAAACTCGCATGGCTTGATAAACAGAAGAAACTTGAGTACCTAAAGCATTGTAGTTAGGAGCAGGGTGTCATGATTAAGAGCGAGAGGTTCAGAGTAAAGAC
This sequence comes from Jaculus jaculus, assembly GCF_020740685.1. Classification (NCBI taxonomy): domain Eukaryota; kingdom Metazoa; phylum Chordata; class Mammalia; order Rodentia; family Dipodidae; genus Jaculus; species Jaculus jaculus. The sequence goes on from NC_059118.1 coordinate 58,131,328, forward strand.
AGCTGCATCATGAACCCACAGCTCCATTCCCTGCACAGCAAAGAAAAGTCCCTTCTTTCTGAGCTGCTAGGTGTAAATGTTGGTGATGTGAATAACTGGTGGTCAGGTCATGTTCTAGAAGGGAGTGGATAATTTCTGGGGGTTTTTTATGTTTTGTTTTAAAGATAGACATACATTGTATTTCTCAGTTTTTTGCTATTATTTTTTTTAAAAAAATTGGAAAGTATCTGAGCCAGTCAACTTTTTAAAGAGGGAAGGTTTATTTTGGCTCATGGAAGTGAGTTCAGGGTGGAGATGGAGAGGAAGAGAGAAGAGAGAGAGAGATGAGAAGGAAAAGGTGGCAGATCATCAGCTGTTCTTCAAGGACACACCTCGGTAACTGAGCCTCCGTGAGTCTTCTAAAGTTTCTCCCACCATCCCACAGCTACGCAAGCTGGACACCCGGCCTTAACTGCATGGGCATTTTGGAGACATTCCACGCAAACTAAAGCACATATATAGTAGAAGATACTATTGGAATTTCTTGTTCACCTCAGCAAGCAGGAAAGAGAACTTCAGAAACTACTGTATATAGAAGGAAATGACAGGGAGCTTCCTAAGAGCCTGAAAGTGGAGAGAACAGAGAAGATGGGCTGCAGAGTTAAGAGGAAATAAAGAAAAAAAAGATGACTCAGGAAGTCCTCTTGGCCCATGTGTTCAGAATTATCAGCAAGCCATCTTTTCAGTAGAATTTGGCATCTTGAGGTGGTGGCTTGTTAACTGGGGACTTTTTATGAACTCTTTTCTCAACATTGCTGCTACTTCCCTGCTATTCAACAACACAAGTCCAATACTTAGAAAATAAGGAAAGAAGGAAGGCCAGAGTCAGAAGGGGATACAGGTTGGAGTTTGTGGCAGGCTTCAAGGATAAAGTCAGTTTTGGTGGGGACTCCATAGGTACCATAACTTTGACTGGTTTGTAGACACCTTTGCCCTATACCTGGATGAGGCCAAGCCAAATGCCTGTCATGCCATCATTTATGGACCTGTTGAAGGAATGAAAAGGAGAATCTTCTGTGATGGGCTGAGCAGTGTCCTCCAAATTCTAAACTTGAAGCACTAATGGGGAACCATTCCTCATAATGCGAGTGCATTTGAGGTAGAATTTTAAGGAGGAATTATTATAAATAAATATATATATAAATAATCATATATATATTTATATATAAATAATTATATAATTTTTATATAAATATAAAAAATAAAAAGAAGATTCCCTAGGCCTTAACCTGAAGTCTAGTGATCATATAACAAATGGAGATAGGATGTGGACCATGACCCCAGGAGTGCATGCACATAGAGAGATGTTCATCAAAGGACATAAGTAGGCAGTGGCCATTTGTAAGCCAAAGAGAAAGCCTTTAGAAGACAAATAGCCTTCCTGGCATCATGATCTTGGACTTGGAGCCTCTAAATACATTTCTTTTGTGTCATGTGTAATATTTGTCACAGCAGCCCCAACAAGCAAATATACTACCCTTCTCATTCATCCCACTCTCCTTGCAGATGACAATTATGTCTTTGTTGTCTATTCTCACGGAAGCAACTCAGATTTTAAGTCCTAAATGACTAAGGTTGGATGACAGGCCAAAGGAAAGATGGGTAATTGGAGGATATAAGTGGAAGGGAACAGAAACAAAAGTCCACATGAAAATTCAAGTTGGTAACCTTGCACCATGGATCAGGATGTAGGGAACCCTTCCCTTTTTCTCCATGACTCAGAGGCTAGTCACTGCTTGATTGGATTTTTCCCTAGAGAGTCAACTAGTGTTTCAGATGGGAGGGCGAGGTGGAGGATGAGGCCGAGAAGCTGGGATCTGGGTGTTGGTTAGGGAAATGAGGAGACTGTGGAAGAGCTGAGGAAAGGTGTAATTAATTATGTGCCTGCCTCTTGAATGTTCACCTATGCAAAATGAAGTCCAGAAAAAAATGTGAAGAAAGAAAAGAGACCTGATAACTACTGAGTCATATTTGTTTTGGAATGTGGGAAAAGAAGTGGAGTACCCCCAAAGTTTGAATAACAGGTATGGCCAAAGGAAGTTGGAATCAGAGCAGGGAAAGGGTGCATGTAAGGAGAGTAGGAGGGAAAAGCAGACAGGAGTGGTAGTGTTCCATTATCAGCAAACACCTTTGAATTATTTCCATGAGTTAATGGACATCCAGGTTTGAAAGACACAATCCGACCCCTGAGGCTTCCCAGCCCAGTGACAGACACGGACAAGTCATTTGTGAACACACTACAATGTCCTAAGTGCTAAGACAGGACATGCAGTGTCCGGGAGGGATACATTGCTGATCCTGGGAGGAAGAGCAGATCAGAAGTGAAGCCCAAGTCGAGTAGAAAGGAGGAAGAGGCAGGTCTAGTGATGGGGGAAGCTCACTTTGCACATGGGGAAATAGATGGCTTGGAACCTGCCCATAGGTACTTACGGGTAGTTCAGAACAATATGGGCACAGGACAATATCTCTGAAACTTGGTCTTTTCTCGGTCATTTAGAGGGAGCGCCAGTGTCCCTCGTACGCTGTTTTACCTTGAGGTTGTGTGTAACTATTGGTGGGAGAGGCAGCTGATAATGCTCAGGTGAACCAGAGGGATGCCTAGTTGGTTAGGACTGGCCTCAAATTCATGGTGATTCTCTGACCTCTGTTTCCCAGTGTTGGGATTAAAGGCATGTGCCACCATACCTGGCCAAAGAGGTTTTAATTTTTTAATATTTTATTTCTTTATTTATTTGAGACAGACAGAAAAAAACAGATGGAAAAGAAGAGAATGGGCTCATGGGCTCACCAGGGTGTCTAGCCATGGCAAATATACTCCAATTGCATGTGCCACCAAGTACATCTGGCTTTATGTGGGTACTGAGGATTCAAACCTGAGTCCTTAGGCTTTGCAGGCAGGTGGCTTAACCACTAAACCATCTCTGCAACCCTGTGCTGGGTATTTTTCTGAAGCATGTGTTAGATTTGCCTTCCAGCTTATCTGAGTAAAGTGTCCTCTGTTAGCTTTACTATTACACACACACACACACACACACACACATACATGCACACACTCACTCACAGCAAACCTGCTCAGGAGTCCAGTTATTTAGTGTGTTCTAAATGATTTATCTTTTTTTCACGGAATTATTACTATGTGATCCCCTGTGAAACTTCCTGGGCCAGATAAACTTGGACTTTGAGATAAAACAAATTCTAATAACTTTTCTTTAGATACAGGTAACTACTAATATTTGAAGGCTTGTGAGACAATTAATAACTTAAGACCTCTTTAGAAAGAAGAAGGTATTCATGGAAGGGGATAAGGCATGAGGAACAAAAGAAAATAATGGAAGGTTATTATAATCATGTATGAAATCTGTCAATCAAAAAGATTTTTAAGCTGGTTGTAGTGGCACACGCCTTTAATCCCAGCACTCAGGAGGCAGAAGCAGAAGGATTGCCATGAGTTCAAGGCCACCCTGAGACTCATAGTGAATTCCAGGTCAGCCTGGGCTACAGTGAGACCCTACCTTGAAAAAAAAACAAGGAAAAAAAGACTTTGCAAAAGATCTTTTGAATACATCCTCTTGGACTTCCAGCAGGAAATTTGATAGCGAGACTGACTATAAGCCTCACGTGGTTGATTATTAGTGCAGTTCCATGAGATGTCAGGATATATAAGCAGATTTAACATATCACTGGAAGTACTTACTAAAAGAAGAGAACTCCCCTAATAGGAAAAAAATAAATGACAATTCCGAAAGTATTTGTTTTACCATGTTCTTCATGTTTGTTTTCTTCCCCGATTAGAATATTTAGATTAATTAGTTTAGATTAATTAGACGAATTCAAATATAAGGATATGAGAAGAAGGCTGCAGAGATGTCTTGGCAGGTTAAATGCTTGCCTTGCATGCCTGGGTACCTGGGTTCAGGTTCCCAGTGTCCTTGCGGTGTGGGCCTGTGAGTCCAGCCTTCCAAAGGTGGGAAGTTGGGCATGGGAGAAAAGTCCACAGGCCCGCTGCTCTGGAGTGTCCAGCAGCCAGCATACAGGATGAAAAGTGCTGAGTAACACAAGTAGTTGTCCTCTGACCTCTACACATGCTCTGTGGTGCAAGCATGGAGACACACACACACACACACACACACACACACACACACACACTGTACACATACACACACAAAGATGAAAAAGAACCCAAGGTCAGGGGGTCCTGTGGTTTACAACTATATCTCAAGCTTTAGAACTCTGCTTCATTCTTCATATACCCTCCATAAATATTTGTTCAGAACAAATTGAGTCATCTGTACACCAACTTTGGGTCAGGTGCTTTCAAATCTTTCTCATTTAATCTCTATCAGAGCTAGTTAGTTGGCCCACTAGCTCCTGTGGAAACTGAGGATCCAAGAGTCTAATTTTCCAGGAAAAATTAGCATGTGTCAGGCTTGGCCTTTAACCTAGGCCTCTTAATTTATCTGTCCAAAAGGTTTTCTTATCTACCTTGGTTGTAAGGAGTAATTCGTGATCTTTATTGGAGAGCAAGGCAATGAGGCTTTGGCTATTGAAAATCTTGTTGAATTCTTTTTTGCTCCTGGAATCTATCCCTTAGAGACCCATGACATGAGCTATGCGAGATACTCATGGATTTCCTTCTAGATCTCAATGTCTAGGGATTGACCCAGAAATCATACTACCTTAAACACTTCTAGCCCCAGAGCACCCTCAGTGGTACCCATGGGGTTTCCCAAAGAACTGTTGCTCAAGATGGCCAGCAAATATGATGGCCTGTTGCTGGCAACCCCGCTACCTCCTCACAGACGTGTTTCCTCCTGTCACACAGGCGGACGGAAAGCACAGTGCTGATGAGTCATTTTTGGCCCTGAGGTCTCTTCTTAGGAGGCAGGAGAGGGATGGGTATGGCCTTGGCATGATTCTTGAAGGAAGAGACTTGGCCTGGATACATGCATTTCTATTGTTATAAATGCAATTGAACCAGGCATGCTTTGCTTGACACAGAAGTCCTGCAGTAGCATTTTATTTTTCCTCTGCTATAACCAAATTTACTTTCTCCCTAATCTTTGGATTGGCCATTTTGGATCACTCTGAACTTGCTATTTTATTTATTTATATACTACACATAACATATCTAATGTAAGATTTATCTGTTTTACAAAATTTCTAACATAGTAAGAAGGCAAGTTATTTCAGGTAGGTTAAAAATGCTATTTTGTTGTTGTTGTTGTTTTGAAGTAGGGCCTCACTCTAGCCCAGGCTGACCTGGAATTCACTATGGAGTCACAGAGTGGCCTTGAACTCATGGCGATCCTCCTACCTCTGCCTCCCGAGTGCTGGGATTAAAGGCATGTGCCACCACACCCAGCTAAAAACTGCTATATTTAATTAATTAATTAATTAATTAATTTGAGAAAGAGCGGGGAGAAAGAGAGAATGGACGCACCAGGGCCCTCCAGCCACTGCAAACAATCTCCAAATGCAAGCATCACCTTGTGCATCTGGCTTATGTGGGTCCTGGGGAATCAAGCCTCAAACTGGGATCCTTAGGCTTCACAGCAAGTGCTTAACTGCTAAGCCATCTCTTGAGAAGGTCTTGGCTCGTGGGTGTCTAAATGTGCATGCCTGTGTGTACCTGCACACAGATGAAGAGCGGAGATCTCACACACAGGGGATTTGCAATACAAAGAGGCTGATTATTTCGGGAAAATTTCAAGGCAGGAGAGTTTCCACCTGGGTGGCATGTTCTAATAGGAGAGATAGAAGGGGCCTGTGTGACTGTTAATAAAAGCACTGTGGACTTTATGCACATTGGGATTTCAGCTTTCATTTAAAAGTGTTTTACCAAATACCTCTTAAAAGCGACTTGCTGTGCAGAAGCTGGGCAAACAAAGGTGAATGATATACCTTCCATGGCACCAAGGAATTTATAGTCTAGAAGGTGAGGCAGTGAATGACTGGCAATCAGAGCCAGTGTGATAAGTGTTACGCAAGCAGTCCGCACAGTTATTATGCAGAAGGATGTAGGAGGGGCGCCTACACTCTGGCTTAGACAAAAGATGACAGGGTTTAGTGCTGGCAGCCAGACCAGGTTTGGTCAACACATACATGGAGGGCTTAAGAAGACTTCCTCCAAGAGGCCATAGCCACCTTGGATCTTGAAGCATCCATGTAGAAGTGGGAGCAAAGTCAGTACAGACCAGGGGGGGAAACATGTAAGGCCTCCCATAGGCAAAGGAGAGCTGGACAAGTTCAAGGACTCTGTTTACATACACTCGGCTGGGCGAGGGGGAGGGGAGGTTGTTTTAAAGATTTCAGATTCGTTTGGATGGCTGCAGGGAACAAGCGAAGGATCTGAAAACAGGGAGACACAGATTTGCTTTTAGTTTTATGAGTAGAAATATACTTGCCTCAATATTTTGAGTCCAGGCATATGATGTGTAAATTTTATGGGGTGGTTTTTTAATAAGATGATAAGTAATGAGAAACCAAGATTTTGCAACAAGTGGACAGACATTCACATAATCTCATGATTATGCCATTATGTATTGTTCTAATTCATTCTCTCATCAGAAAGCTGATGTGGAAATATCTAATGTTACAAACTAGGATAATTTAGTTGCCTTGCAGTGCAGTGAACGGGTCTTGGAGAATGGGGAACCGCAAGCACAAAATGGGCAGCGAGCTGGTCTAAGCCGTTCCACACGTGGCCGTGCTCCCGGACCATGCACTTGGTAGGGCTGGGAAGGAAGGGCAGAGGAGACACAGATGTCAAGAATGGCTTGCTGAATTCTGACTTGGGCAATTAAAAGGATAATCAAGCAGTGACTAACATGAATTTAGTGCCACTTTGTGACTGTTTGGTTCTATAAGCTTCAGGAAGGCAAGTGTGTTCCATTCTTGCAACAATATAATGATGCAAGAACATCTCTTTCCATATTTTTGCATACAGGCAAACAGAAACAAAAAGGATTAGAAACTTCCCCAAGTTTGAACAGATTTGGGTACTATCAGTCTATAAAGGTCTTGAAAATCAAAACATAATTAAATAAGCAGAATTACTTAGGGGACATCTACCTGGTGAAGAAAGGAAGGGGCCACGGGCACAACTGGGGAAATCCCATTATTTCAGGAATGGGCCCATCTGTGAGAGGGACTGAGGTGGATCTGCATGATGGGCTGATGCTTTCAGAAGACAATGGTGTGACAACTGCCAAAGCCTGAAGGTAGGGGACTGTGCTTGCCTGTGCCAGATGAGGAGGCAAGACATGAGATGACAAAGGTCGGACTCTCTCTAGAGCCCTAAATGCTGCGGTCTTCCCAGAATTCCTCAAGCCCTTTGTGATCAAGACCACACTGGAGGATAGGCTCATGAATGGTGTTCTTGATAATCTAAATGGTGAGGGATGAGGGATGGAGGCTCAAGTTACTTACTTATTCCTATGAAACCTTTTACTGGATCACTGACAGACTTAGGAAATTGCTTGGTTTAGGTGGTAGCCCCTCTTTCCTCTCCACTTCAAGTACCAGCTAGAAAGTATCTAGAGGGAAGAAGTACAAGACCTTAATTATTCCAGAAATAGTCACTGTCATAGAAAACCTAGGTGGTCTGGGGCTCGTAAAAAATGTAAGCCAGCCTTATTCTTTGTAATAACTGGTCAAATGACCTTATTTAATATTTCCCTAGAGTTACAATTAGCTAACTACATCAATTCTCAGTGATCTTTTCTTTGCTCTGCTGAGTAGGTAGTAGTTGGCTGCTTCTTCCCAATTCACTGGACAGAAAAGGGCTGAGCTAAAGTCGCCTTGGTTCCTGTAGCAGCGGGGGCAGCTCCCAAGCCCCGCCCACCTCTCTCACCTCTCCCCACCTCTCCCCACCCCAGGGTCTTTAGCTACTGATGTCTGGCCTCTACATACATACACACACACACACACAACACAAACACACGCACACACAATGCATCTTACTTTCCTTCAAAAAAGAAGGAAAACAGTAGTGTCAACATTTAAAATTCTCTATCAGAAGCTAACTTGAGTCCTTTATCCAATTTATCACTTGACATATGTTTTGGAAGGCTACCACTTTTTCTCCTGAAGTTTTATATTTTTATTTTCTCCCTCTCTCTGCTGTGCTTGCTGCCCAACTCCCAGCATGGTTGTCATAAAACCATCATGGTTATAAAACTGGCTTATATGGCCCTTAGCAGAACTTGTCAGTTTTTATTTGCTTATTTTCATGCTTGGCTGGCTCTCCCACTACATTAAAGCATCAAGCTTTTTCCCCTTCTTATTCACTGTTGCAAGTCCTACTTGTACTTCAAGTTCATTGTTCTTTTTGCTCCCAACAAGCTGGCATCAGAGGCAGAAAAGGGAGGCTTTTGGGAAAGCAGACGGGAAGGTGAAAAGATGTTGAGACTGATCAGGGAAGTGGCTGTTCAGCGGATTGTATGAGGAAATGGCGCTGGGCTGTGGGGGGCCCAGGGGCTCAGGGGTCTAGAGGATGGAGCATTGAGTTGGACTACAAAGGTGTCTACGAGATACATCAGGAGCTAAAGTCAGTGCAGCACAATGGGACGGGGGCAGAACCAGTGACCAGAGACATCAGGATTGGAGTTGGTGGAGGGCAGATTTTGATAAGCAAGGATGCTGTGAACATTTGACCATTTTCTATTCTCGTGTTCTGAGGGAACCGTGTGCTTCCTCAGAGGAAGATGCCAAACTGAAACACGTGAACAGCACAGGGAAGAACTTCCTGGGGAAACGAGACTCGCCACCACCTTCTACGAGACTCTCTGGGAGGACAGTGCTCAGTGAGGACTGGCATGCACCGCAGGGTCTTAGGGAGCAGGTTACAGAATGGACAGTAACAATTAGGTACCACCTTCCAGGGACTGTTCTGAAGGAAGCTGTTCAAGAAGGATGGGAAACAAAACAAAACAAACACCTAAGGTAGGCCAACCCTGAACTTGGAAGGCAGAGGTGTAGAGGAGGAGAAGCAGAAATTCAAGGCCTAGAACTACGTAGCTAGTTCAAGGCTTATTAGCGCTGTTTTTAAAAAGAAAAAGAGAGCCTATAAAAATAATGTACGACCTGTCACACATAATCAAGTACAGATGTAAAGATGGCTTTAATCTGACTGTGAACAAATAGTTCTGCAAGAACATAAGAGAAAGAAAATCTGGTTTCTAGACCAAGCTGAGGCTTGTGAGACTATTTCGTCAGAACAATGAAAATCATTTAAAAAATCTACATGCTCAATGAAGTCTACCCTCACCAGCCCCTCTTTCTTCAGTATTGATTTTTCTTTTGAGACAAGCCCAATAGACTGTCCTTTTTATGCAAGAGAGCAAGAGTGAGAGAGAGAGAGAGACGGGGGGGGGGGAATTGGCACACCAGGACCTCCAACCACTGAAATTGAACTCCAGATGTGTGTGCCCCCTTATGCCCATGTGCAACCTTGCACACTTGTGTCACTTTGTGCATCTGGCTTACATGGGATCTGGATAGTCAAACATAAGTCCTTAGGCTTCACAGGCAAGTACCTCCACCACTAAGCCATCTTTCCAGCACCCCCCCCCCCCGTTTTTCTGAGGTAGGGTCTTGCTCCAGCCTCGGCTGACCTGGAATTCACTATGTAGTCTCAGACTGGCCTCAAATTTACAGCAATCCTCCCACTTCTGCCTCCCAAGTGCTGGAATTAAAGGCATATGCCACCATATCCACCCTGATATTAATTTTTAATTTTTTTGTTTGTTTATTTTTATTTATTTATATGAGAGCAACAGAGAGAAGGAGGGAGAGAGAGAGAATGGGTGCGCCAGAGCTTCCAGCCACTGCAAATGAACTCCAGATAAGTGTGTGCACCCTCTTGTGCATCTGGGGAATCAAGCCTCAAACTGGGGTCCTTAGGCGTCACAGGCAAGCGCTTAACCGCTAAGTCATCTCTCCAGCCCTGATATAATTTTTAGTGGTATAAAACTTTAAGGCTAAGGGCTGGGGACATGGTTCAAAAAGAAAGAATGTTTGCTACATAAGCATAAGGACCTGAATTCAACCCCCAAACCTTATAAAAAGCTATCAGTGGCCACACATGACTGTAACCCCAGTTCTGAGGTGGGAGGCAGACAAGTGCATTGGTGGGTCCTGCTGGTCCAGTTGAGAGAGAGATTCCCTGTCAAGGAAATAAAGCAGAAGCCTGATAGAGGAGGACACATGGTGTTCTCTGGCTTCTGCGTGTGTGCTCATGGGACATACCCATCTGTACACAGATGTGCATGCAACACACACAAAGTTAAGGCTAAGAGAGAAAACTTCTTCATTCTGTTGTGTAGTAACTTGGTTTAATTGATAGCATATCCTTCTGTTAAAAATAACTTCATGATCCACACACATATATTTTCATTTAGTGATGTTTGACTATTCTAAAACATTTTCAAAATTTAGAAAAATATAAATGACTTTATTGCCTACCTTCTTCATGACAGCATTTTAATGCTTTGATATGCACGTGATTGGTTAGGTAGCTGTACAGTCCAGTAGAAAACTGCTGTAGCAAAGTTAGGCCCTAATAAAGAAGCCATTTTAGGCAACAGAAGGGACAGGAATCAGGACTCATTTCTCTCAGATAGTTGTCTTCTTGTCAAGATAATTTGTAAATTTCATACCTGTTCTTTCGTGGTACTGGAGGGCTGAACCCAGGCACTGGCACATGCTTAGCAAGCATAATGGTGCTACAGCAATGACAGACCTTATATTAATGTCAGTGTTATACAGCATAAAGCTACATGTGTGGTGGGCTTTAACATCTAGGCTAAGTACACTCTATGATGTTTGTGCAAAGATGAAATCATAAAATCACACATTACTAGGTGTCCATAGCCTATTACACCGCTCAGGCCCGGCACTTTCCTCAAGAACTGGGGAAGTGAATGCTTTTCAATGTATGATGGGGTCGCATGCTAAAAATACACTGTAAGTTGAATCAGTTAAAACAAAAGTGCATTTACTATACCTAACTAGTTAGCTATGTAGCCTAGGTAGCTGACCTTAAATGTGTTTAGAATATTCATACCTGTAGTTGGACAAAACCGTCACACATTCACATCCAGTTTTATAATACAGTGATTAACCAAATGGAGTATGCTCTACAGCACTGGTTGAATTCCCTAGGGGTTCTCAAGCACTATGGGACAGTACTCCTCAGCATCTTGAGACAGGATTCAATCACTTGCTAGGCCTGGAAAAGATTTGAATTCTAAGTCTCACATGTGGTTTCTACTGAATGTATATGGCTATCACACTATTGTAAAGTTGAAAATCATTTCCAGGTACTGAATCAGGGACCCACCCCATCTTCTAATCCCATCAATTCAAGAATTCACTCTGGCTGGTTCTACCCTTTTTTTCCATTATTACAGTAATTCTCCTGGCACATAAATCTGGAAAAAAAAAACTTGAATTATTTTTAGAAGAAATTTATGTGAGTGAAATGTAGGGTCAAAGTCTTTGCCCATTTATAGCTTTTATCACACGATGACGTTTTGCTTGGTAGAGTCCCTGTGACAATTCACATTCCACTTACACCTTCTGATGGTGTGAATGTCTCACCACACACTTCATCTCCATAGAATCATTTTAACCAATCTCAGCAGGACAATCACCCTGGATTGAAGCAGAAAGAACTAGGATTTTGGGATAGTGGGCTAAGCCCATGATAGACTTTTCTAGTATTCCTTCTATGATAAAGACTTTGTTTATAAAACAGCATGATAAAAGCAATAAGTGCTATAAAAAAAAGCAATTATAAACTCTAGAAAGACAGAGGAGAAAAAGCCATAAAAGACGTGTAATCATAAACCATTACAGGATCATGCAGTGAAAAACATTTACATGGTCATAATAATATAATGGCTGAAAAGTGATACAATTACCTGAGTAGGAAGAAAAAGAGGGTGTGGAATAAAAGCTGATACCTCATTTGTCCTTGTAGAAATCAGTACCTCAAGGTATAAAACTCATTAAATACCAAAAAGCAATTAAAGCTTATTACTCAGATCAGAAGACAAACCCAGGAAGCACAGCAGGGTTAAAAGCTTGCTTGCACAGTCAAGTGTATTGATTTTCATTGCAAACTCTGTGAACACTTTAGATTTGATTTCACAAATTAATAGTATAAACCAGGGATGATGGTGCATGCCCTTAAGTCCCAGTTCTGCGGAGGCTGAGATAGGAGGTTTACCATGAGTTCCAGGTCAGCCTGGGTTAGATACCCCCCACCATGGAAAAAACCCACAAAAAACCAAAATAATTAACACTTTTTAGAATATGTAGATTATTTGAAGCCATTATCAGCTTTTAATTTTTATTAAATTAGAAAATATTATTTTCATATATTTATCAGAATATTCTTATATTGTGGTTTTTTCACTTGTCTATTCATATACCTCATTTATCAAGAGATCTTACTGGTTTTCTTATTGATTTGTAGGAACTCTTTATATATGCAACTACCATATTTGTCAAGAAATAATCTACTCAGTTGCATGTTTTTTCTTTTGTTCATGGTGTGGGTAAAACACAGCCCAATATATCAACTGTCTTGTAGAGAAACTCTCAAGTGAGTTAAGCATTCATCAGTACTTTTTAATTTTATTTCTAAAGGTTGAATTTGTTTTGCTTCAAGGTATTAAAATTCATTTTGGAGTCAGATTGTTTTGTTTATGTAATAAACACACATAGAAGACACTTTGTGCTGGTACTGTTGTAAGCTCTCCTTAGGTATTCACTCAATCAATGAGACAAGATTTAGTGTGCTCAGAGAACAAGTGTTCCTTATAATAGTTATACAGGATCTAGGTGTTTCTGATTCTCTATATTATTTCAGACTTACCTTTCTATTTTAAAGGCAAAACAAAAAAATTCACTGCATTATTTTATAATATAGATTATAACTGAAAGAATCATTTTCTTCACATCACAAAACTGGACCCAAATGGCAATGGTACCATAAAATTCTACATCCTAAAAGACAGACTCAATGGTTGAACCTTCATCAGGTCCTTAGAGGGAACACCTGAATCACAGGGCCCCAGAGAGGGTATGATGAACACTAACTTTAATCTTGTTTCTCTCTCTCTTTCTCTCCTCCTTCTCTCTATCTCTTTTATATTACCTATCTTTCTCTTCCTTCTTTTCCTTGGCACTGTCCTGTAACTCCCAGTACCAGCATGTGGTTAACATCCACAATGAGCTGTTGATCAGAGAGACCTACAATGTTTCCCAAAAGAAGATAGATTTCTGTCAGAGTACTTGATGACCCACAAAAGGTTAGTGGTAAGATCCTACTGACAAAGACACCATATGCTGTTTCTATGGAACATGGAGTGATATGGCTGGAATCTGGAAGAGGGTCAGTCCCCAGATATTTAGATCATCTAGGGCCAGAAGGTGCTACATGAGCAACTGGGGGAAAATGACCAACATCTGCCCAAGCAACTCATGGTCTAAGCTACTCAGCAGCAAACAATGTGACATGCTGCACACACAAGTGCAATAGTGGCACACAGCCAAGGTGGGAAACCAACTGCTCTTGATTTGGCTAACTGACCCACTCAGTAGAATGGAACCCATAGCTCAAGCAGAGAAACAAGGCAGAACCATAACTGAAAAGTGAGCCCGCTCTCCATTATCAAACTGCCACCAATTGTGGGATACAAGAGGGCCTACACCTCTTAAAGTATCTCTAAAACAATAATGGTTATCCCATTTATCTGGTACTGACTTCATTCTCCATTGGAGAATTTGCTTCTCTTTTTCAGATGGACACAGATCCTGAGGAGAAAATCAGTTCATCGCACCTCAACAGGGCCCCAGCTGAAATCAAGAGTAATTGAAGAAATGAGTAAGAATGTTCCTTTCTTGATGAGCCTTGTACCAGCACAAGGGTGAAGGAGATAAAAACAGAGAACACTCAACTCCTACCAAACCAGATACCCAGAGACACAGAGGCTCCCAAGACCTCATCACTGAAATAGACCTAAAACAAACCCAACATGGCTCAGGGAAATTTGTGGAAGAGGGGCCAGAAAGATTAGAGCCACATGTTGGGACATTATGCACAGGGACATTGCCTCTTACCCATAACTGATGGATAACCCCACAATGTATGACCCACATTCCCCAACGAGGAGGGTCCCTGTGGAGAAGGAGGAAAGGGAGGAGGCTAACAATGTTTCCAACATGGCTGTTTACACACTGTGTACATAACTAATAAAAAAAATTCTTGAACACTTTACCCACTTATTCTATGTTTTAATTGAATTCCAAAGAAAATTTCCCTGTAATTGTGACTAGGAACTTATTAATTGTACAAATTAATTGAGAAGTATTTATATATTTAAAGTATTTATATGTTGATTTGTTTCATTCATAAATTATATATAATTATATAAATTAAGTAAATATATATAATTTGAGTGAGATATATATAGAGGGAGGGTGTTGGGGATGAAGAGAGAGAACATGTCTCCCATACTCAGGCTGGCCTCTAACCTGCTCTGTAGCTGAGGATGGTATACACCACCTTTTCATTTATGCAATGCTGGAGATTGAACTCAGGGCTTCATGCATTCTAAGCAAGCACTCTGCCAACTTAAAAACATTTATAGCTCCAACTTATATATTTTAAAGCATTTAAATAGTTTTAAAATTTCAACATGATAAATTTTTAGATCGTTAGTGAACCACCATCAAATCTTATAATCTCTCAGCTGATGCCTGAAGATCTTCTAACAGTATATTCACATCATCTGTGCATGATAATTTATTCTCTTTTAGGAATTATACTTCCTTTCTATTTCATGTATTAGCCAGTATTGTCAGAACTCTGTTACGTACAGGGATAGTGACTGTACATTTTGGAGAAATATCAAGAGGCCAAATGTTAGAAAGTAATATTTATCCAAACTATGAATTATGAGCATAGAATGAATAGCAGGAATGCAAACCTAGCCTGTCATTAATTAGAGTCCTCATAATAGACAGCTCTCAATGTGCAGTGGTTCAACTTGTCACCGTGATGTCAGTGTCAGGAAAACAATGGACGTTAGGTAAGAGCCATTCCTGGACGTTTGAATTTGATCTTGTTGCAGGCTGGCATATGTGGTCTGCTCCGCAGTGGCAGCTCCAGGACAGCAGGACAATCAGGAAGAAACAATCACAGTCTACACGATGCTATGTGGTTAGGCTTAGGATGGTCCATAGTTTAGATGTGCTAACTGAATTTGTCAGTTTACGATACTTTCAACCCATGATGGGTTAGCAACATTATCTCATGGAAAGTTGAGAAGCACCTTTGAGATCCTGTCATTAAAATTTCAGTAGTCTAATTTTTTATATTTTATTTTTATTTATTTCTTTGAGAAAGAGAGAGAGAATGGGTGCACCAGGGCTGGTAGCTTCTCCTCTTCTGGCACCAAAGAAGGAAAAGGTACTGAAATAGTTGATCTCTACTATCAACTTGACTAAATCAAATAAGGGATACCATGACTCTTGGGCAGCCCTGAGAGGGAACTTTCAGGAAGGATGCACTGAGAGGAAAGACTCTCCTTCAGAGGGGGCAGCCCTTGTGGCAGCAGCCCATATAGAAAAAAGAAGTCCCAGGATAAACAGTGCTGTTGCCCGATTGCTTTCCCCCACTGCTGGTGAGTGCACCTACCCTGTTGCTGCGTCCTTCACTAACATGGGAACCTAACTCCCTCAGCCTTCCAACATGGTCAGAAGAATAGTTACTCTACAGCAACTTTCCAGATCTTCAATGCCTGATTGAGACTGCAGAGGCATCCAGCCTCAGAGATTGAGGCTGGGTTCTCACTCTCCAGCAAGCAGATAGCCATCGTTGGCCTGCCCAGCCGGCATGATGTGAGCCAATCGGTAACAAACCCCTGTGTCATATCTGTTTATTCTATCAGTTCTGTTTCCATAGAGAGCCCTAATATGTACATTTCCTCCTAAGTTCCTCACCTTGAAGATGTGGTCTACCGTGATGATGGTGTTTCCTTGACATAACCTCTCCAACAGAAGCTGTATGCAAAACTGAACAAGACGCTGTCTGAATGCTTTCAGCGCCACACTTACGATTCTGACCTTTACTTATTCTTTGATTTCTGGCATAGTTCATAGTCAGACAGACAAATGAGTTAACAAAAATATGTTCCCAAACATGGGATCTAGAAATGATGCAATTGAAAGTAATCAGCCTTCAGGATGACAGAACGACCTGATATTTTTCTCTCTGCATCTCACCATCCAGTGTCTGTACTCACAGAGCATCTTTCTCCCCCTTTTCTTTCCTGAAGCAGATTTGTAGGATTGTTTTTATATCAGGGATAATATGAGAAGTATTCGTACCTTTAAGATTAGCTTGATTTGGGCTGGAGAGATGGCTTAGAGGTTAAGCGCTTGCCTGTGAAGCCTAAGGACCCCGGTTCGAGGCTCGGTTCCCCAGGTCCCACGTTAGCCAGATGCACAAGGGGGCACATGTGTCTGGAGTTTGTTTGCAGAGGCTGGAAGCCCTGGCACGCCCATTCTCTCTCTCTTTCCCTCTATCTGTCTTTCTCTCTGTGTCTGTCACTCTCAAATAAATAAATAAAAATTAAAAAAAAAAAAGATTAGCTTGATTTGATTTGATCCTTTGATGATTTCTTAAACAGGTTCTAAATTAGTTTCTCTGAAGCAATGCTGGTAAGTGGTATGTCCTGTTGACACCAATCATTGCCTGCAATTTGTACTACTGGCATTTTATTTTTCTCACTCAGCCTTTTTATATGTAACAGCTGTTTTTTTGTAGACTTTGATGACCACAATAATCCTTTTCCAAAATGCTTCAAGTTCATCTTTGATCAGAAAATAAGAATTGAAGAATCCTGTGCTCTTTCTTCTGAAGTAGGTGATTTTGCTAGCTTGTACCCCCAAATCCTTCACTAGACAGACAAAAGACCAACTTATCAAATTCAGCATAAACTCACCATACTGTCAAATTTAGAAGGATTTCTAGAGAACTCTATTTACTCTGATGACTAATATACATGGTGGAGAATATATAAAGCAAAGGTATTGACCATCTTTCTACTAATGTAAAAAAATCCCTTTCATTAGTGACTTTAAAAGAGGAAAGATTTGTTTTGACTCAGGTTTGGAGGTATCAGTGGATACTAAGTATGCCCTGGTGCTTTGGGACCCGTGTCAAGAAAGTACATGGTGGCAACATAGGAGAAGGAGAAATCGCATCTAAATGTGGCCGTGAAGAGAAAGAGAGACCCACAACCTTCAAGGGCACAACCTGTGACCTAAGACCTCGTGGTTGGCCCCACCTCTGACATATTTCCACCACTTCCTAATGGTTCCACAGACTGAGGATAAGACTTCTAACACATGGGCCTTTGAAGGACATTCCCAACCTGAATTATAGCACCCTGATACATTTAACAATATCAATGATGGTTTTATTATTATTTTTGCTGGAGACCGAAGGGCCTTGCAGATGCAATGCACATGTTCTACCCCCGAGCTATGCCCCTAAGCCTAAATAATGTTTTGTGCATAGCAAAAACAAATTTAGAAAAGCATATTTGGTAAAATATGTATAAAATGTGTATAAACATTATACCCAGGACTCATAGACTGTAAATCTGCATAATCTTTCATTGCAAAATGCTAAACATCTTTAACAATCTGTACCAAGCATTCCAATAAGTCTTTAGCAAAAATATTCCACCTCTGATGACTCAGAGATATAAAAGATTACCTACTTCCAGCATTCTTGGTTAGTCCATTCTTTTGAAGTTAAATATAAATTTTTCTCTTACATGTCTTTCCATTCTTATCATCATATAATTAAAAATTATTGAGATGGGTGATGTATGTGACTTTAGATTTTACTGTTCATGCAACTCCTGGTGTTGTGGTTTTTTAATTATTTGTTTGTTTTATTTTTTCACTGCTTTTGAGACATCTTTACCAGATGTGAATAGTTTTAAGTGGGACCTGAAAAACTTATAGTAGTTCTAGTATGTTACCATTTGATATTTTTTCATAGATATAAGTTAATTTAAAATTGACATTTCTATGTATTATACTAGGTTGAGCCTCTGCCGTTATCACTCAGGGCATGATAGAGTTCAAAGGAAGAGCTATCGGTTTAATATCCATTCACTTGGCCTCTTGGAAACATGCATGTTTATTTAAGACTAGCAGAACCTTCATTACCCTCAGAGAAGAAAAGAGATAAAAAGTGCAGAGAGCTGCTGTCATTTGGAAGGTGGAAGGAGGTAGAGAGCCCGTGAGGGAGTAAGGGCTCCCCCACCTTAGCCCAGCCTGAGATGAGGGGGGCTTACCAGAGCAAGGGCCTGAAAGTTCAGGAGAGGCTAAAGGCCCCAAAACAAAATTAATAATAATAATAAGGCCTGCCTACAAGGTAAGCATCTGTTTATAATATAATTGTGATGGGCTTTACCATAAGTCCAAAGTGAACCTGAGAAAGCTGATTGGTCAGGGAAGAGAGCTTGGATGGCTGCAGCAGAAGCTGAACTCTGGTTCTGCTGAAGCAGGCAGATGGAGCTCCTTCTTTGGGCCCATTCTCCCGACTATGTACCTCATAATAAAGCTATCTGAGTAGTTCCCCCTCATTTCCCATCTCTTGAGAAGAAACTCTTACCTGCTGTGAGAGGAAAGTGGACAATGACCCTTCCTTAGCTACTTCTGGCTGAATAGGGTCATAGAGAGTGGTAGGTAGAGTCTCTCCAAGGAGGGGTGCTGCCTGAAGGTCCAAGAGAGAAACCTGTGAGTCAGTCAGATGTCTCATCACCATCTATATGTAGGTTTGATGGACCTGACGTAAAAAAGAATTACAGATATTAGCAACATTAAGGATAGGGTCCAGGAAGTTTAACATTGTAAGGGAGGGATGGTTGGTAAGCCTGTTAGAAGTGGCAAGTGATCAGCCCTGAAAGGATGACCAAGGGGGCTGCATAAATGGGGGTGTATTGTTGCATGACCATCTGAATACATGCTGCCTGTCAGTGAGTCGAGGTAAAGTTAAGAGTTATTGAGTGCACGGGGTCTAAAGATCTGCAGAATAACTATGAACATTATAATAGGAATAATATTTTCTTCACCATGAAAATCCTGAGATTCACTCCCAGAACTGTTTACCAAATGACACAGTGGTGAAACACAAATGTTTTACCTAGTCGTAGCTGGAGGAACCCTGGAACTGTTCCCCAGCAAGAGTTAATGTGTCTGAGGGCTCATTGTGAAGAAGGGTGTGGGTGAAAAAGAAGAGCATTGTGAGTTCATGTGCCAAATGTTATTGGAATGGTTGTGTTCTGCTGTAAGTTTTTTTTTTTTTTTTTTTTTTTTTTTTTTTTTTTTTTTTTTTTTTTTTTAAGAAAGCTGGTCTGTGTCTGGACAAGAGAGGCAAATTTAGATGCCAAGTCTTCTTTAACATGCACCCGTGACAATCCGGCTTACCAGTGAATGTTCCTGTTAACGTCTTCAGACTAGAGTTTAGCTCTAGAGTTATTTAGCAAATATACTCTTGATATTTGTGCTATACTCAGCAGTAAGAAACTTCTGGTAGTCATTTTAACCTGAAAAAAATTAGCATTTCAGAGGGCTTATATTGATAGCTGCCAATCACCATTGATTATGTTTGATGGTAATGTATATATGCACCTGAGTTTTGACTAGAAAGATCTTAGGGATGCCAGGAATCTGGCTGAAGTAGGCTTTGTCTACTCAGTCTTCCACAGCCAAAATCATAATGAAACCTACTACTAGATATTGACCAATTCTGTGCCAAAATTGATATTGAGAGAAGTCGTGTACATAAAGTGATCATATGTGATCCTGCTCCTGCTCTGGTCCTAATGAGTGAGGACCCCTGCTGTTCAGCCCAAAGATGTTTACTCACAGCTTGAATAGTTATTAGTCATAACAATACCTTTTCACCTTGGTTCTCTGGGAGTTATTATTCAGAATGTTATTGGAATGGTTTTATTAGCTTTCTGATTTTTTTCTCATTAGGTCATTGATTTAATAGGGTAGCTTATTTCTCTCATCAAGCCATTCTTGAGTTCCAAGGCAACTCCTCTTGGAGTTAGTGGACAGTTTAATAAGATGGTTTATATTTGGATTGCAATTGTTAAAAGGACTTCACATTGCCTTCAAAGATAAGACTCAATTCAGAATCTTTGAATTATTTATGAAGATCTCTGAAGTACAATAATTTCATTTTGGTAAAATGAAGCTGGTGAATTTTATTTTTCTTATTATATTCCATGGGAAAAAAAATTCTCAAAAGAAATCACCGGCGTGTTGAAAATGCGAAAGCTACTAAGCTGTTCATCTTGCCGTCATTTTTTCCCCCTTTGGGGTAATAATTTTAAACTGATTTAAAATTCTTTCAGAATTAAATGGGATTTTTCAGACTTAATGATTAGGACACTTTTGGTCATCTATGTTTAGCTAAGAAACATGTCAGTTTAAAAGTTGCTTTAAATCATAAACATAAGTTGCTGATCAACATGGGAGTTTTGACCTGGTCCATTTTCCACCTGAGCAGGTTCACCCCTCTTTAAGCAACCTGATGGTCCCCTGCTCCTGGGAGGTCATCATATTGAGCCGAACTTCGTGCCAACACCCAAGTAGCATAGCAAGTGCACTGTAGCTCAGAAGGCCTGGATTCAGTTGCTCCGCCTACCTCAGCCTCTCTAGTCGTTAGGACTGCAGACATGCACCACTGACCCGGAAGAAGCCGCATTTCAAATATCCTCGCTGTGCCGTTGTTGCCCGGCCACATTTCCCGCCGTGCATGTGCATTTCCTCTTGATTACATTGGCCACGGGTGCATGCATTGTGCTGTGTGCACGTTTCCTTTCAAAGAAACACCATTTTCTAATTTTTTTGTTCATTTTTATTTATTTATTTGAGAGTGACAGAGAGAGAGAGGCAGAGAGAGAGAGAGAGAGAGAGAGAGAGAGAATGAGCTCGCTAGGGCTTCTAGCCACTGCAAATGAACTCCAGATGCATGCACCCCCTTGTGCATCTGGCTAACATGGGTCCTGTGGAATCCAGCCTCGAACTGGCATACTTAGGCTTCACAAGCAAGCGCTTAACCACTAAGCCATCTCTCCAGCCCCATTTTCTATTTTTATTTATTTATTGTTATTTTTATTTAGTTTGAGCACTTAGGTAGTTTTTCTTTGGCTTGTTTTATTATTCTGTCTTCTGAATTCTAATATTAACTTTTTACTTCCTTAAAAAGTTGCTTAATAACTGAAGCTCTCCTGGACATATTTTTGTCCTGGGGGTATGGCTTATAGCTGTATGGAGTTTGCATTCTAGTTCAGACACAACAGCCTAGTACAATGAAATGGAAAAGGTGCTGTGAGAGGGATGTTCAGGGCCTCCTGGAACCTACAGAGTAACACAGCTCCACCTCCTGTGGGAGAAGAGGGGTCAGGAGGAGCCTGCAAGTAGGAGTGATGTCAAGTCTCAAGGCAGGAATTGGCCCAGCAAAGGGAGACGGGAAGAGAGACAACTGGGCAGAGGAAAACAGCCTGTGCTGGGATCCAGGCTGAGAAGCAGCCTGATCCTTAACTAGGAAATAAAATGCCACTTGTCGACTTCTCTATACAGAGCACCAAAAGCCTTGTCAGCTGGAAAGATCATTGACAGTCAAACTATAAGATATGCCATGAAGGAATTTGGACAATGGGATGCCAACAATGTGAAAATAGCTACAGAAATGAAAATAATGACATAATAAGTTTGGTATTTCAAAGGACTACTTTGATCTGGTGTAAAGTAGATTTGATGTAAAAAAGACGAGGCTGGGGAACCAGTAAAAAGGTTGCATAGCAGAGGGCTGCGCGTAGGAGGCTCAGAGGATTAACCGCTTGCTGTTCAACTCTGAGTACCCGAATAAGATCCCCAATGATGGCGCACGCCTTTAATCACAGCACTCAGGAGGCAGAGGTGGAGGATCGCCATGAGTCCAAGGCCACCCTGAGACTACATAGTGAATTCCAGATCAGCCTGGGTTAGAGGGAAACCCTACCTCAATAAATTAAAAAAAAAAATCCTCAAACCCCACAGAAAATCTGGGTAGTGTGATGCGCTTCTGAAATCTTAGTGAGTTTGCCTATGAAAGAGGAGGTGGAGACAGGAGAACTTTCCAGAAGCCTGCAAAGGGAGCAGTGAACCACTTGAGAGCCCACCTCCAAGAAGGTGGAAGAGGAAGATCTTCATGAAAGTTGCCCTCTCACTTCTACACACGTGCTGTGTGTATGTGTGTGCCCACACTCACATGCAAACACATGTATACCATACAGATGCACACTAAATAAATGTTTTTTAAGTGGTTCTGGTAGAAATCTAGGTAAGAAATGGTGGTGTCCTAATGGGCCAGTCATCAGTCAGCATGGAAGGAGAGGGGTTGAGACGTGCTTACCAGGTGTAAAACCATGATGACCAGTGGGTTATTTATGTGTGCAGGTAAGAGGAGACAGACAATAAGGAGAGAGGTGTAGGTTTTAGGTGTGACTTTGAGGCTGTTAAACAGTTTCATGAGTTAGAAAAGCAGGCGCAGCAATGGAGACAGAGGAGGAGAGCCCGGGCTTCGGGGAGGCTGACCTCTCTGGTGATGACCATGAGTCACGCTTTCTCAAGTCGTGTGTAGTTCTGCCAACTTTCACTTCTCTTTGTTTTCTGTGTGCACACATGGTAAATGCCAACAAATCACCAGCCCTTTTTTGTTCTCTTCTCTATCAGATAGAGGCATTTACGCCTCACTCCTCCTATAAATTTATATCCATGTTTTAATTTTTGCCATTAAAATCCGTGGTATTTTGCCAAGATCATTGCAATAATGTGGTTTTATAGTTTGCATTTCATTTATTTCCTCTCTTCTACCTTCTGGTTCCTCTGAAGAACATAGACTTCATAAACAAAGAGCTCATCCTTTACTCTTATCTATATAATTTATGATTTTAATTTCACTGACTATGATACGATCTAGGGGCTGAAGAGATGGCTCGGTGGCTAAGGCATTTGCCTGCAAAGCCTGATGACTCTGGTTCAGTTTCCAAGTACCCACGTTAAAGCCAGATGCTCAAAGTGGTGCATGCATCTGAAGTTTGTTTGTAGCCCCAGGAGGCCCTGGTATGTCCATTCTTTCTCTATCTCTCTCTCTCCCAGTGTGTCTATCTCTCTCTGCTTGAAAAACAACTAAAAAGTAAATAAAAATTAAGGCAGCAGACACCTTTAGTCCCATCACTTGGGAGGCAGAGGTAGGACTGCTATGAGCTCGAGGCCACCCCGAGACTCCATAGTGAATTCCAGGTCAGCCTGGGCTAGAGTGAGACCCTACCTCTACAAAACAAGAAAAGAAAAAAACAATAAATTAACAACAAAAGAATAGGATCTAGCTTATAGAGGGATCAACACTTCTGGAAAGATCATTTTCCATGATGTAGTTCTCTCTCCCTTTTGTGACACTTATGTTCAGTTTATCAGTTCTAACTCTAACACAATATAAGCAGCTAAACAGACACATCTTGGTATGCACTAGGATGTATTCATGTATTTCCCAACTAAGGACACATGTAAGAGTATATATATTTTTGTTTTTAAATATTTTATTTATTTATATATTTATTCATTTATTGGAGAGGGAGGAAATGAGAAATAAAGATACAAACAGAGAAAGGGAATGGGTGTGCCAGGGCTTCCAGCCACTGCAAACAAACTATAGACACATACAACACCTTGTGCATCTGGCTTGCATAGGTACTAGGGAATTGAACCTGGGTACTTGGGCTTCACAGGCAAGCACCTTAACCACTAATCCATCTCCCTAGCCTGCAAGAGTATTTTCTGATCTTTACTAGAGACTATACATAGATCATTATTTGATCACAAACTTTCCTCTGCAGTCCTATAATTGACCCCAGTATCTCTGAAGGAACCATTCTGAGATTATTCAAATTATGGTTTCTTTGTAGATCAGCTTTTCTTCTTTTTGGATTTGTCTCCTTACCTTTGCTGTGTAAACCTTGGCTTCTCGAGGATTCACGGACTCACCTTTGTTCTGCCAGCATCCTGCAGAGCTGCCGTGGCTTGTTGCGGGTGCGAGCGCCGTGACTAATTACATGCAAGAAGACACTGACCAAGACTCCTCGTCCACCTTGCTTACAGCTCCAAGTTTAGAGGACATTGCGTCACCCAAAGAGAAGTCAGGTGGACACTCTATATTCCTACAGAATTGCCATGGCCGGAATGTTCTGGAGAACCATTCTGAACCTGGAGAAAGCTTTGCCACCATTAGAATCCAGCCCAATTAACTTCCTCCCATATGTTGATTATCTAGCAAACCTCAGAGCCCTACTTCAAATTTTCCTCCCTCTTCTTCATCTACTCTCTTCATCTCCCTTCTCCTCTCACTCTCTGTACACACATCAATTTTTACACTGAAGAGTTTTTGACATGGTAAGGACCAAAAATAATTTTTCATCTTTTTTGGTTTATGTGAAACAAAAAATAAAATAAAAATGTGTCAAAAACAAAGGAAACAAATACAGGAAACAATTCTATGTGAAATTAGAACTCCCCTTATGTCTTTTTATTCTCTTCCCATGGCTAGCTACCAGAATTTCAGCTGCCAGTGACTTTGTGAATACACCATGTCGTGAAGTCTTATATTACAACCAGATAGATATTAAGGGAAAGGCTAAGACTACATAGTGAATTACAGGCTAGCTTGGGCTAGAGCAAGACCCTACCTCGAAAAAACAAAAGACAACCGGGCATGGTGGCGCACGTCTTTAATCCCAGCACTCAGGAGGCAGAGGTAGGAGGATCAACGTGAGTTCGAGGCCACCCTGAGACTACATAGTGAATTCTAGGTCAGCCTGAGCCAGAGTGAGATCCTACCTCGAAAAACCAAAAAAAAAAAAAAAAAAAAAACAACAAAAAAAGACAGACAGAGGGGGAAAGAGAGAGAAAGGTAAAGGGAGAAAAAGGCATACTGAGTCTAATCAAAGAAGACGGAAGAGGCATTTGGCCTTATATAAATGCAGAACATTAAAAGGATAGCATTAATTGTATGCACAAATACACCAAAAATAAGCCCACTTCTGTAAGGGATACCTAGGGTGCACTTGTTTTGGTCAGAGTGCTGTCTTGTTTCTATCTGATCTTGACAGTTTGAATTACACACACATTATGAGCTGCCCCTTCCCGGCTGATGTTTTTCAGAGGTCAACAGCGAAGGTGAAACCTCCCCAACCACAACATTTTGCTACTCTGTGCTTTCTGTTGGCTCAATAGTTTTCTATTTTATACTTGTGGCAATTTGAAAGGCATTTTCCCAACCAGATTCCTATAGTTTTAATGTCCACCACCCAAAAGCATATGTGGCAAACTTAATTGCTGCTGTAATCGTGTTAAGAAGTGGGGGCTCTAACAGCTCGTTAGGCTATGTCCTTAGGACATGGGTGGATTCTTATCAAAGGTAATTCAGTCCCCTACCACCTCCACCATCCAATCTCTGTCCTTCTGCCATGAGCTGCTTTAGCAAAAGTGCCCTTGCTAGAAGTCAGCACCCTGATCTTGGTCTTCCCAGCCTTCAGAACTATGAGGCAATAAGTTTCTTATTTTATATAAATTACCTCCTTTCAGATACCATGTCATAGCAACACAGAACAGTCTGAAACACATATTTATGCAAGCTTTCCAGTCTCTGCAAGCATAGGTTATCAGTTACCAGTGCTTCATC
Source organism: Jaculus jaculus (assembly GCF_020740685.1). Classification (NCBI taxonomy): domain Eukaryota; kingdom Metazoa; phylum Chordata; class Mammalia; order Rodentia; family Dipodidae; genus Jaculus; species Jaculus jaculus. Next base: position 58,157,195 of record NC_059118.1, read on the forward strand.
AGTTAAGCAGCAATGAACACATGGCTGATCTCCAGGTGTTGTATACAAACACACCAAGAAGCAAAATATTTGCGCTTAGGAAGCTGTTGCCTTTTCTACCTTGCGGGTAATCAACCTCATTCTTTAACTTCTCTTCCAGAGTACAATTTGAGAGAAAACTTTTAAGGCCATACTGGGTTTTTTTTTTCTTTTAAAAATATTCTATAAAGGAGTACTAGATATATTCCCATTTGATAAATTTGGAACTTGAAATCTTTTTTCCTTTACAAACCACTACAAAATGCCTGGGAATAGACATTATTCCAGGTTATATGACATGAAACACTCATCTTCGCTCACCATTTCTCCCATGGAATAGAACAAACTTTTATTAATTTTACAAGTATATACTCATTACAACCATAAAGTATGAATTACTGTGGCAAAGATTTTTTAACTGAACTGATTCTGAATAAATTTGTTCTGTGTCAATCATCCTGGAAAATATTTAGCTAGTTTAACCACAAGTTATAATGAGAGAAACAAAGAAATGTTTGATAGTTTTAATCCCAAAATCAATCTAACTGAAAAAACAGGATTACATAAAGTTGGGTGTGGTGGCTCAAAACTGTATTTCCATTACTCAGTAAGCTAGGCAAGAGAATCTCAAGTTCAAGGTCAGCCTAGATTGCATAAATGGTAAGATTCTGTTTTAGAAAAGAGAGGGAGAGAGAAAACAAAAATTAAAAAGAAATGCCCCCAATGAGTAACACTGTTATCCACGGGCCACAAGTGAGACACCATATGCATTACAGCAGTCAATGCCAATGAACTTGAAACTGTGAATTCGATTTCTCTTGCATACTTTGGAGGAACTTAGTTCAATAAGAGTTGGATGTATAGAACTTTTTTAAAAGTCAGAAATCCTCATGAATGTTAGTAAGAATCTCTTACCTAATATGCAAACATGTGTTTATGTGTGAGCATGTAGTCTGAAAGTACCAAAGATTGCTTCAAGTTTCAGCCTTCCCTGGGAATTTCCTTGTCTCACCCACAGGCAAGCTGGCTTCTGGCAGCGTCTAGTGCCTGGGAGAGAAAAGAAGCATCTGAACATATCCTAACTCAACCCCAAGTGGGCCAGGAAGGTGTGATCAGCAAGAGAAATTTGCTTGTCATAAATCTCAATGAAATAAACAATGGCACACCCACATGCTTACCAAGCCTTGCAAATCAGTATTCCAGTTTTCCTAGCTGTTGCCAAATCGTTCAGTGTTGTTCCTTCACTCCAAGAGGTACAGTCATAAAACAATGAAAAGAGCCTTCCTTCCATATCCGACACTCATTAGTCAGCTGCCCACTACCACACACATGGACGTTTACAAAGGAGCGCAGTTGCTTAGCTCAGGTAATCCTTGCCGTCCCCTGGCTCAGACACTATCAGTTCTGTCTTGTGTAGTGCACTGAATTCAAACTTTCCAAAATGGGTTTCTGTCATTTTATACACTGGAATATATTTGTCATGTATCTCTGAAGATCTGCTTTCCAGAAATCAATTAATCGAGATCTACTAGACACATGTTCATGTCAGCTATTTGCTGATCGAGTCATTTTGCCGTGGAATCTTTCACAGCAGGCTGTTTTGAGTCGTTTTTAAAAGGAATTCTTGGGCTGGAGACATGGCTTAGCGGTTAAGCACTTGCCTGTGAAGCCTAAGGACCCCGGTTCGAGGCTCGGTTCCCCAGGTCCCACGTTAGCCAGATGCACAAGGGGGCGCACGCGTCTGGAGTTCGTTTGCAGAGGCTGGAAGCCCTGGCGCACCCATTCTCTATCTCCCTCTATCTGTCTTTCTCTCTGTGTCTGTTGCTCTCAAATAAATAAATAAATAATTTTTAAAAATATATAAAAGGAATTCTTGTATACTGCAAAATAAAACAATGGGTATTACATAATATTTTATTCATGGAGAAAGCCAAAGTGCTGCATCTTTCATTCTCACATATATTAGAACCGATTTTACGAGTCTGAAAGTCACCCAAGGACCAGGCATATGAGTAGAAGTAGTTAGAAATTCAGAATCTGAGGTTCTTTACAAATGCACTGGGTCAAACTGGGTGTCTCCATATGCTTTCCAGGTAGTTTTTAGAGACAGTATTAAGAAAGATTGTGACAGGTTAATTTTGCCTCACATGTATAAGCAGTTTAACTTCTGTGATAATTTTTGAAAAGATTATAGTACTGATCTTTTAAAATATTAGATGCTAGACTGCAGAGATGGCTTAGTGGTTAAGCCACTTGCCTGCAAAGCCTAAGGACTCAGGTTCAATACTTCAGTACTCACATAAGCCAATTGCACAAGGTGGTATCTGTGTCTGGAGGTCCTTTCCAGTGGCTAGAGGCCCTGTAATACCCATTCTCTATCTCTCTCTTACTCCCTCCCTCTCTCTCTCTTTCCCTCTTGGCTCTCTCATACTCTCTGCTTCTTTCTCTCTCTCTCAAATGAATAAATAATTTAAAAGTATTAGGGGCTAAAGAGATGGCTTAGCAGTTTAGGCACTTGCCTGCAAAGCCTAAGGACCCAGGTTTGGTTCTCCAGGTCCCATGTAAGCTAGATGCATGCAGGGGTGGGGGGTTGTGTAGGCATCTGGAGTTTGCTGCAGTGGCTGGAGGTCCTGGAATGCCCATTAACTCTTTCTCTGACTGCCTCATTTTCTCTGTCAAATAAATAAAATATTTCTAAAATTAGATGCTACAAGTTAAATCTAACTCCCTGAAATTCATTCTTTATATTTGATCTAGTATTGCATCATAAATACATTTTCACTGTTTAAAAAAAAATTGCTTTCCTTCGCACAACACTGCAGTTCCACCCAATGCACTCAAATAGCAATAGCTGTGACATGAGCAAAATCAATCCATCCTTGCTAGCTTTACAAAGAGTGCTTAAAGAATCCCTGTTACACACTGGGTGTGGTGGTGCATGCCTGTAACAGCACTTGGAAGGCAGAGGTAGAAGGAGCACCGTGAGTTTGAGGCCACCTTGAAACTACATAGTACATTCCAGATCAGCCAGGGACAGAACAAGACCTTATCTTAAAAAAAAAAAATCCCTGGTACAATAGAAAGTCCTAGACCTTAATCACCCAGTCTGTAGAAAACTGTTGCCTCTAGTATAAAACAGATGAGTGAGACAGATGACTTAGTCTAAGCTAATATATGACAGTGTAAGCTAGTGCCTAAGACCTCAGGAACATGATCCAGTATTCTTCCCTCCTCTTGAGTTCACAGTAGTTCTCATCCCAAAGCACTTATACTTCTAAAGCAAAAATAGTAAAACTAGAAACAAGATCAAAATGGAGAAAAAAAGTCAAAAGAAAGAACAATTAATACCAATATACCTTCATGGCATTTACACTAGCCCCAAACAGTTGGTTACAGGTATAACGTGCTTGTGTGGGCATGCCCATAGTCTCACCGTGGCACTTGGTAAAGGGACTTTTGGAAAGGTTGGTATTCTTGCCAGATGAGGATCATGTCATTTCAACTCCTAGGCAAACTGCTGTCTGAGAAATTGCTTTTCCATCCAGGTGAGTTTTGTCAAACGCTAAGGAGTGACTGCATCTGAGCCCCTATGTTCTTGTTATCTCCCTGGCCCTGAGACGTGGGCTGCAGAAAGGGGCCTTCGATGCTGCCCTCCACCCACCAGATGGCTTGTATCAAGCAGCTCCATTCACAAGCACTTCGCCTGCACCTGCCATTTAAACTTTGGGTAAGGAGTTAAAAAGCAGAAAGCATGATGGAAATAAAAAGGTGGAAAAAATACTAGAAGAATACTATTAAGAGCAAGCACATCCTAAGCAGACAGTGGGGTGCTCCGCTCCTAGCTGCTGTCAGCACACAGTGGGAGGAGTGAGTTTCCTTAAAGCTCTTCCTTCACCTCTGGGAGGTAAAACACGGGTCACGTAAATACAGTCTTGTTGAGACAGTTACTCATTGGTGACAAGTAGAGGAGATCCTGTTACCTGTAACAGGCTAGCAAATAACAACAGGGCATTTTGAAACTATCCTTCAACAGGACAAGGGAATCATCTTATCCATTCCACCCACCTCCTCTTCTCCTTCACCTCATTCGGCTCAAACCTCCAGAGAACAGCTGCTCTCACTCACGACAAGCCAGTGGGTGCAGAGACCATGGCCAAATTTCCCCTCTGGTACCAAAGAAGAAGAAAAAATTATGTGTGTGCTTTCAGAATGAGAGTTTCCAGAACATCAGGGGCAGAGGGCTCCGTCACCCAAGGGCGTTTCTATCATCTGGAAGTCTAAATTTAGCAAGTGACGGGTTCAGGCTGAGGGAATTTCTTTCCATGAACTCCCACGTACCAACAGAAGTGATTTCTGGCCATGCTCACAGGGCTCACTTTCCCTGTGGGCTTCAGTTACCAGGAACATGCAAAGTTAGTTAGGGAATCACTGAACGCCTTGACTTAGTATAATAAGTCATGTTTACAGATACTGACCAACAATTGGTTAGGGGATGCGACTGGAGAAAAAGAGAAGACACGGGTGGAGGACTGCCCAGGCAAGTGTGGGTACATCCAGTCCATTTCTCACCCATTTTCTCACCCATAACATGGAGTCAAGCCCTGCGCACACTTGAACACTCAGAGACATTGCAATATGAAGTGACATCAGACATGATACATTTTGAGGGAAAGTGCTACTGAATTACCTTCAAAGTATGTTCTATACTTAGTACATAATTCTATACATAGTTATTACAATTTTTGTCACCACTTATATTTTGAAATGTTTCTTGGGGATAGAATTTTTTAAAACCCATTTTGAGGCTACATATTTTTCACCCTAAAATTATTGGTTAACATTGTTCTTGTGCATTGATCTAGGACTCAAATACCACAAACATTAGTAACACGGTACTCATGTTTTACCTATACCCAGTGGGGAAGAGGACATAGTGAACGATACTTATTTGGGAATATTTCATCTATCACCTTTCTTCTATGTGATATCAATGAATGTTTTTGTTAATATTAGCACACTCTAAGAGAACCAGTCTCAAAGTGGGATCTGCACACCTGTGGCTGTCTCCAAGATCCAAAACTACCTAAACTATCTAAAACTCTATGGTTACCTGCCTTTTTTATAGGTCTGTCTTAACTTAGGCCATAACTGTGTAAAAGCAACAGTAACAATGGGGCAAAACTCCTATGGCGCTAGAGCCGGTCAAGCCAAGGACTCCCCCGCACAGCACCGTGGGCCACTATATTCCTCAGCTGCACAGTGAAACTGGAAAAGTGATGAAGCTTAATACATTTCATCTTTGGACCTTGTGTCTTTTAAATATTCTATATGATGAGACAGGAAGTATGCATAATTACCTATCTTATACTCTAATTACATACAATTGCTTCGAGGTATAGGCTGAAATCACCTTTCATTTTCATGGAATGCCATTTTATCTTCGAAAGACAACTGACACCAAGCTGTTATTATTTAGGCTTGGTTGCCTGACAAACTTTCCTTGAGACTGAATACAGAGAGACTGTCACTTCAAGGAAAATGACAGACATTATTTGTTGCTAGAAGTAAATTCTGAAATTTCCAGTTAAACTTGGAATTTTGGAAAATTGTATAAGTGGACATAAAGATACATAAACAGCTTCCCTATGATTTAAAGATTTTTTTTCTATTACTACCAATGGTTGTAGCAAATAATGCTTTTAAAAATTTAGTTGTTAATATTTGAAAGGTTCAACATTCATTTACTAAGTTAATATTTTCCAGATGATCAATGTATTAAATAACAAAAATTATGCTTGGGCAAAAGATCCATGAGAAAATGTAATTTCTCAAAATGGTTATTTTATGTAAAATATATATCATTATGAGTTTCGACAATTATTTTACTTGCTCAGTTTTCCTTTCTTTTTTTAATCTTTGTGTATATGCATGTGCACGAGTGTGGGTGCGCATGCATTCCTCACCTTCCATCTTTATGGGGGCCAGGGTCTCCGTTGTCTTACTGCATTCTCCAAACTAGCTGACATGTGAGCATTTGGGGAAGCTCCTGACTTGCCATAGGCATACTGGGATTACAGATGCCCTCACCCGGCCATATCTACCTCCATACAAGCCCGGGAGCCCTAGCCTCGGGTTTTCATGCTTGTACAGCCAATACTTTTACATACTGGGTCATCTCCCAGGTCTTCAGTTTTATTTTCTAATGGAACAAATCTGACCCACATAGAAATAACTCCTTGAGATCCTCAGTAATTTTTAAGAGCATAAAGAAATCATGAGATCAAAATATAACTTTACTATTTTATGATTCATTTATTTATTTGAGAGATAAAGAGGGAGAAAGAAAGGTAGATAGATAGAAAGAGAATGGAAATGCCAGGGACTTTGCTCACTGAAAATGAACTCCAGTTGCATGCACTTCCTTGTGCATCTAGCTTAGGTGGGTCCTGGGGAATCAAAGTACAGTTCTTGGGCTTTGTAGGCAACTGCCTTAACCACTAAGCCATATGTTCAGGCCCCCAAAATACATGTTAATCATTTTCCCTTGAGTCTTAGTGCTTATTTAGAATACTAGTATGTCTTAAAAAATAATTTTTTAATTAATGTTTAACATGTAATATGTCTCCTCCCCTAACAGTGTTATTATTAAAAAACAGCAATTCAACTACATGTGTTGACTTAACCTAATTTATGTGACTATTGCAGCAGCCAATGGAAGATAATCAATGTGAGTAACTATAACCTAACCTATATAACTATCCTTTTCTCTCAATTTAGAAACTTTTATAGCCAACAAAACTATATTCATTTAGATCATGCTATTAGATTTATTTAGAAATTATATTCAACAATAGCTATATTTAAATTAGAATGTTACATTTAATGAACTGAATGGGAATAATGTGCATACAATTATCATACTTCCTTAGTGCATACACTGAGTTCTATGAACTGCCACATAAGGTATTAGACTCTTAAGGAGACAAAGGTTAGAGACCCAAGCTTACAAAACCAGCAGAAGAAATTCCCCACAGGCTCACGCTGCCCATGTATGCATTCCCTCTGGTGTGTGATTGAGCCAAACGCTGGGAAGGTGGTGGATTTGGCAGACACAGAGCCTGTTAACTTTGCTTGGAGCTTACTGTCCCTCAACAAAGGCAGGCGTAATTATAACAATGACTGCATCTCCACAATTGCAAGGGCTCTTGAAGACAGGCAAAGGGAGGTTTGGAGATACAGTACATTCCTGCACCTGTTCTGGGAGGAAGCCTTAGCAAGGGAAAGAATGAACCAATAGGGAAATTCCAACCAGAGAAAATATTGCATGCAGACCATCAAGCAGCCTGGGAAGACAGAAATGTCATGATCAAAGCAAGGATGGCAAGAGGAAGGAGGAAGACAGAGCCAAGTGGCAAAGTGAACACAGATACAAGGTCAACAAAGTGGTGGGTAGCAAGGCTGGGGTCTGGAGCAGGAGTGACCTCATGCTCAAGGGTTTTATGCTGTGGTGTTTGCTAGTGGTTAGCAGAGCTGCCTTCCAAAGTGTTTCATTAGCATCTTACTAACACCACTTAAAATTTAGACAGAAGTTACAGTGTAGCCCTTACAATGTGCTATGCAAACCATGATATACGCTTTACCACACATTCACAGGTGTGATTAGCACCCTCTGAAGGTTATGCATATAAACACCCCATTTTATAGATGAAATGACTGAGGCATCCCAACTGCACAGAAAATGAGAAAGGCAAATTGGAACCAAAATGCTTTGACTCTCAAGTTCCCACGCGTCACTCTCTCGCGCGTGTCACCACGCTCCACACCGCCTCCGCGTGGGCCACCTGCAGACGCAGGGCTCACAGTCAGGCTTGGGTTAAAGTGAAAGCTTTCAGCTATCTTCTGCCTGACAATTCCCACTGTTGGACTTAGAAATAAGCCTGGCTGGGCTACAGAGATGGCCTTAGAAGCCAAAGAATCCAGGTTCGATTCTCCAGGACCCACATAAGCCACTGAAATAAAATAAAATAAATTTTAAAAAATAAGCCTGGTGAGACTAGTCATAGAATTGTACCATCTATTGAACACTTCCTTCAATATCCCTAAAGACCTCATGCCTCCTGAAAGCCCTTGGTATGTACAGAGGACATTTCCCACATGATGTTTCCAGAACAACTCTGTAGCACACAGAAATAGGCTATTGAGGAAATTCTCTCAAAACCAAATCCTTTCCTTCCTCATTCCAGATAAATTGCGTGAATGTGCAGTTACCTAATGGGTTGTGGCTCAGCCTCTTTCTCTCAAGCCTTTTATGGACAAGCCATAAAGACAGACACAGCTATCCCTGCACAGCATGAGCGGCTGTTTCTAGAGAAATTCCCACCTCTGCACCTTGACTGACTTCGGTGCACTCAGTTTCAGTCTGCACCAGGCACGTGTGTTGAGGCAATTTGCAAAAGTTGAGTAAGTGAAAGCACGTATTAGACAACAGAAACCATAGGGGAGTCCTCAAGAAAGTGCGAGTCACGTGATTGTGGCCTATGGAGATTAGGAAGAAAGGTACAAAAGTGGTTTCACTTGTGAGCTACATTTCATTTCTTCAGTACATAACCAGACCAACACTGGTCAACTCATCTACATTCCAGGCAGCAGAATTGAACAAACAAACAAACAAGAAACAGTCAATACCAAGTGAGGTCCAACTCAGCTTCCAAGATTAAAAGAGATCAGTATGTTAAATTAAGGGACATGTGGCCAGAGAAAGTTGCGTTTCAGCAGCTGTCATTACCCATGCCCAATCTACACAATATTGGGCATATCAACATTTCAACATGAATAATGATGGAGGGTTAAAAAAAGAGATTTTAAAGTTGACAGGGATTAGTCAGAAAGAAGAAGGAAGTTAGGGGAAGAGGGATGGAGTGGGAGCAAAAAGAAAGTAAGGGAAGACTATGATCAGAATAAAGGGGAGATTATGATCAGAATACACTGTGCACATGTATGAAAAATGTCAATTGAAGTTAGGTGTTTCTTAAATATTTTATCTATTATTTATTTACTTAAGAGAGAAAGAGGCAAATACACAGAGAAAGAGAAAGAAAGAGAGAATGGGTATGCCCGAGCCTTTAGCTGCTGCAAACTAACTCCAAATGTATGTGCCATCTTGTGCGTCTGGCTTAACATGGGTATTGGGGAATTGGACTTGGATCTTTAGGCTTCTCAGGAAAATGCTCTAACCACTAAGATATCTCTCCAGCAGCCCAAGTTAGGTATGTTTTGAAAGTCAGGATAAAGTTTCATTTCCTGTTAACAATTCCTTCTAGAAGTCATATATATCGATCATTGCTCATGGTCCCTGCCTCTTTAACTGCAGAAGAAAGGATACATTCTGGAGAACAATTATGTCTTCCCTTGACTCCTCACTTATCTATGTGTTCTTTATTTTCATGTTTAAAATAAACCCTTGTCCCAAGGAAAATTTCCAGAGTTCAATCAAATTCATGCATCTGATTCTCAGCTAAAGATTTGGGGGTTTCATCTAGAAGTCTTCACCAGGCCTGAGTGTGGCTACTTCTGTTTTGGGGACAGATGACACACACAAGTTCTATGATGGGACATATTCAAGAATACCTTAAGAGCATGACAAACCACAGCCAGTTCTCCCAATGGGGAAAATAAAAAAACAACAGAGCCGGCCATGTTGGCGCACACCTTTAATCCCAGCACTCAGGACACAGAGGTAAGAGGATTGCTGTGAGTTCAGGGCCAGCCTGAGACTACGTAGTAAATTCCAGGTCAGCCTGGGCTAGAGTGAGACCCTACCTCAAAAAACAATACAATAAAATAAGTCAAAATCCCATTAATAACCATGTGTCACTAAAAGTGATCAGGTCTCAATAGACAAAAAGAGAAAGTTATAAGATCTGCATATTGGGAAGGACGCCTTTGCTCACTGTCCCCTTGAGGCCTTGGCTCCCCCACTTTGGCATATCTTCTTGTCTGCGACCCTTGAAAGCACGCAACCTTGCAGCAGCCTTCCCAGCTCTCACAGCACAGCCTTCCAGCCAGCCTCGACCAGGTGTGGGTGGATGGTCAAGTCTTTGCAGACCAGGCTCATGGTCTCTTTAATACAGAATATAGCACCGGGTTTTCCGTGTGAATTTGGTCAATTCTGCTTATAAGCAGGCACAACTGTCTTGTCTCCACATGATGTCTCTGCGTCCATCGTATTTCATGGTGTAGCCACAGTGCCGTGAATCTTTCCCTTTGCTCATCCCATCTCTCCACTCTTGAACTTTTTCATCATCATAGTTCTCAGGAAAGTGTAACCCCTGTGGTCCAGGAAGGTTCTTCAACACAAGCCAACCTGTTTGTGTCCTCACTCCAGGAAGTGAGAACGAGTCAGAAGGGAGCTGGCTTTCCCTGCACGGACACTCCCTGACAGCACAACACAGTCCTCTTTGTTCCTAGGCATCCCAGAAGCTTAGTCACTCCGCCATATCTACCGCCGAGGGGGGGACAAGGACACGTGGCTCTTCTTCTAGGAGGTCGTGACCAAGCCAGCACTCGGTGGCTTTGTTATAGAGAAACAGGAACACCCGGGGACAACTAGCATCCTGCTGCGGTGACATCTCTCTGTATTTTTTTTCTTTTTTGGTTTTTCGAGGTAATGTCTCACTCTGGCCCAGGCTAACCTGGAATTCACTATGTAGTCTTAGGGTGGCCTGGAAGTCACGGCGATCCTCCTACCTCTGCCTCCCAAGTGAAGGATTTGAAATGGGTTTGGGGAGATGGGCAACTCCAGAGATTGCCATGTGTTTCAGCCAGAAAGGAGTGAGCGTGACTGCGGCACCATTCTGGGCAAGATGCTGCTTGCCACATGTGCCTGCTCTGGGTACATGGTTGTAACAGAACTCACAACCATGATTCTTTGGCCAACATAAAATAAATTGTGTTTTCCATTTGCTAAGGATAGGATTTGCCAAGCATCCATCCAATGCATACATGCTGAAGAGCTTGTAAATGTTGGAGTTTCATTCCAACTACCAAAACATCAATTGAGAATGGCGAAACCCTCCTAATTTACTACCATATATAGTTTTTCAAACAACTGGCTCCAGCACTGCATACATGTATAACCAACCTACAAATAATATACAAATGGATCTCATGTAATCTCTGGCTCATTTTTAAAAATGTTATTTAATTGCAAAAGAGAATGAATGGACATGCCAGGGCCTCTAGCCACTGCAAACAAACTCCAGATACATGCACTATTTTGTGCATCTGGCTGTACGTGGGTACTGGGGAACTGAACCCCAGTCATTAGGCTTTGCAGGCAAGTGCCTTAACAACTGAGCCATCTCTCCAGCCCTTAATTCATTTTTTTTTTCCCCATTTGAGATAGTTTCAGTCAGATGGAGCTAAAGGAAGTATCACATTGCAGATCCTACCCATTCTGCCACTTTCCTTTTTGTGATGGTTTAAGAGTATTTTCCAGGCATGAAATCTCTAAGAGGTAAGGAAGTAGGAGGAGGAGGCTAGGACATTGGGAAACTGGCCTCAGAAGGGATTAAGGTAGTTTAGGGTCGTTTTCCTGGGACTCTAGTTCCCACAACAGTGAGCTGTTGTAAGTGAGCAGGACCAGTGCTTGCCACTCTGTGGCTTCCTGTCTCACAGGAGCTCCTGTCGCATGAGCCGTACCATGAACAACACCTGCCATGAGGCCCTCAGTAAGGGACAAACAGACCAAGCTGCCTGACTTTGGGACATCAGCCTTCTCAGAAAACTCTTTAGAAGTTACCCAGAGTCACTATCTTGTTATTACAACGGAAATGGAATAACGCACCACTTCATGTTGCATTTGGGGTGATAAAGGTAGCATCCTCCTATAATCGCTGTCCCGTGGATAGCAGTAGGATAATGGTAAGTTTCCCTTTCTATAAAAAATAAATCTCGGGCCGGGCGTGGTGGTGCACGCCTTTAATCCCAGCACTCGGGAGGCAGAAGTAGGAGGATTGCCATGAGTTCAAGGCCACCCTGTGACTCCATAGTGAATTCCAGGTAAGCCTGGGCTAGAGTGAGACCTTACCTTGAAACACAAAATAAATAAATAAATGTCGGGCTGAAGAGATGGCTTAATGGTTAAGTACTTGCCTGTAAAGCCCAAGGACCCCAGTTCAAGGCTCGATTCCCCAGGACCCACGTAAGCCAGATGCACAAGGTGGCACATACATCTAGAGTTCGTTTTCAGTGGCTGGAGGCCCTGGCGTGCTCATTCTCTCTCTCTGTCTCTCTCTGTCTGTCATTCTCAAATAAATAAATAAAAATTAAAAAAATAAATGTCCTTGCCGGGCATAGTGGCGCACACCTATAATCCTAGCACTTGGGCGCTTGGGAGGCAGAGGTAGAAGGATTGCTGTGAGTTCAAGGCCACCCTGAGACTCCATAGTGAATTCCAGGTCAGCCTGGGATAGAGTGAGACCCTACCTCGAAAAACCAAAAAATAAAATAAAATAAAAGAACTAAATGTCCTTGTGCTCTAACTACAACTTCACCGCACTTTCTGGCAAGGGTCGGTTTGCTTCCTTCCACAAGGACACCTGGTATCTGAGGGTTGTACTGGTCAGTCCTGGAAAAGGCTTTGTCTCTGTGCGCGCTCTGTGGTGAACCTCTGACAAGTACTTTCTTGGAAAAGAAACAAACATGGAGTCTGTACAGTTCTGTCCCACTGAACGTCCTCTGCTGCAGCCACGGGAGTGGGAGCTGAGGGGGTGGGGAAGCCTCCAGTTCCTGCACATGACCAAGGGCGTCAGCACGGGCAGAGCTCGTCATGGAATAAATGGACTGTCATACCACAGTGGAACATCTTCATCCTCTGTGGTCCAAACTCCGTCACCCCTTGAAAATCCAATTACAGAGAGAGAGAGAGAAATGCAGGTTTAATGTGGTTGCCTACAACACTTGGAGATTTTTCAAAGCCAGGGTCTAATTTCCATGATCACTTTGCACACATGAGAAGTGCTCATCCTCAGTAAGTGAGCTTTGTGAATTGTTAGGTCACTTCATGGAGCAGAGATGATGTTACGCAAAAGTAAAGGAAAATCGAATCATAAATCGTAAGTTAAAAGCAGATGAACTCCTCGAACAGAGATTGAGTCCTATAAGAACAGTGTCTGTAGAGACACCAAAACTTTGCACAGCTATCAGTACATCCAAGGGGAGCAGTCATGAATGCTCAGTCATGTAAACATGTGTTATGAGGAAACACCCATGCACTACACTCCATCAGTCTGCACTGTGGTGGTTTGAATGTCAAATGTCCCCCGTAGCCTAATGCATTGACACCCTTGGTCCTTAGCTGTTGGAGAAAACTGTGCAAACTTTAGAAAGTGGAACCTTGCCATAGGAATTGTGTCACCTGGAAGCGAGCCTTGCGGTGTGGTAGCCGGCCCAGCCCTGCTTGCTGTTTCTCCCTCTGCTTCTTCTCTGCTGATGTGACAACCAGCCTCAGCCTGCTTCTCTTGCCGTGTGTTCGCCCACCACGGTGAAAATAATATCTTTCCTTCCAGGAGTTGCTTCTGCTTCTGGTGAGGAAATTTGTCCCCCAAATGAGAAACTAACTGCTACACATTAGAAGTGAGAGTGGCTTATTTTCTGGACTTCAGCCACCAATCCTAAAAAAACCATGTGATTTTTGTAAAAGTGTCTAGTTATCATGTTTGTTCATAATTTTGTAAGGTTTTTCCAGTTTTGTAGCCTAGCACAGACATCTCTTTCACAGAACTGTGGCCTACCAGAAATCCCCTTCATAATCTTTAAGGATACAGAGTTTTAATGTGAGATAAGAAAGGCTGATATTGTTTGGTATTTATCAGGTAAGAAACACCGGCCTAAAAATTAAGAAGCATATTGGGAATGTTACTCCAGCTGCTCAAGATGGAGTTGTATGAAATAGCACTCAGACTTTTGCTGGGGGCCCTTTCCCCATCCATTTCATCCTTCTTATCATAGTTTTGGGGAAAATGCATTTATATTACAAAAACAACTTACTTTGAAGAAGAGAACCTATTTTTATTACTAAGTCTGACATAAAGATATTCACTAAGTTCTTGTTAGCATTTCACCTCTCCTGAACCTCCAGCCCCTGCTCTGGTAAGCAAGCACTTTCTTCTCAGCCAGGGGCCTGGGGAAGCGGGGGTCCCTGCTCTCATGTGGGCTCTCCACTCCCGCCCTGCCCCACCTTCCACATGGCAGGAACTCTCTGCATTGTCTTCTCTTTCCTTTTCTTAATATAAGAAAGTTTCTCTAGGTCTTAAAAAGTACTGGTTAAATGGAAACATTATAAAGTATATATTCAAATTTATTCTTTTATTGATTAGAAAAATCCACAGAGTGAGAAATTGCCTTTATTTCTACTTGTCTGCAAAACATACATCGTATCACCATTGGAATGAATGTAAATGAATAGTAATTGAGCCAGGCGTGGTGGCGCATGCCTTTAATCCCAGCACTCGAGAGGCAGAGGTAGGAGGATTGCCATGAGTTCGAGGCCACCCTGAGACTCCATAGTGAATTCCAGGTCAGCCTGGGCTAGACTGAGACACTACCTTGAAAAAAAAAAAAAGAGAATAGTAATTGAGCTTATTTAAGAAAAACGTCAACAAATCAGAGTTCATTCCTCCAAGATTAATAGAACATGAGTTTTCTGAAATCCTGTTTTCAACAGCATAGTACACAAATCATTTTTAAAGTCTACTTTGAAAGTTAAAGTCAAGATCAGCTCTGTTATGAAACACATTTTGTGACCAAGAGAGCCACAATATCCGAAGAAACCCTGTGCAGTGACAATACTGAAGACCGTGCCGTCCAGTGCGGTGGCCTCTGGCCCTGTGGTCCAACACTGATAAGTTAATGAAGAAAGCCGTTTAGTCTGCCAGTGTTCATAACCACATGTTTAATGCTCTGTCTCTCTCTCTTCCTGTGCCTACTATAGGGTACAAATAAGATTTTTAATGTTTCAAAAAGTTCTACTGGACAGCACTCTACTGCTCTAATGTAGATTTTTCTGTTAAAAGGATGACTCAAGAAATAGCAATTCAGGGCTGTGGAAATGGCTCATCAGTTAAAGCACTTGTTTGCAAAGCCTGATGGCCCAGGTTTGATTCCCCAGTACCTAGGAAAGCCAGATGCACAAGGTGGAGCATGCATCTGGAGTTTGTTTGCAGTGGCAAGAGGCCTTAGTGTGCCCATTCTCTCCCTCCCTCTCTCTCCCCCCTCTCTCTCTCTCTCTCTCTCTCTCTCTGACTTTAAATAACTATTTTCAATTAATTTTTAAAAAGACAAATAGAGATCCAAAACAGGGAACTGGGGATAAACTGGCAAAGGTCTTGGTGTCACATCCAAGGGGAGACAGCAGTTGACAATACTTCCTCTTTTTATAGTACTTTAAATGCTTTCCATATTCCTTTTGGGGGCTGGAAAGGGGTTTTCCTGGCCTTGTGTTGTCATGAACTATATGGATTAATCTCCTTCGGAAAAACAGAGATACACCATTCCCCCTAATCATTGTTCCTAGAAAAATGTCATCAAACACGACTGGAAGTGAAACGTTGTGTTACCAAACTTAGCAGCAGAATCAGCCGCGACTGGGAAGGAAGCGTGGGAAGAGCAGACTTTCTCAGGAAGCAGAGACAGCGAGTCCCGACTCACCCTTTCCATCCGTTACACTGTCCCCTATCTGCAAGCAAGAGCGTGGTGCCTCGGGGACAAAGCACTAACTCTCCCAAGAGTCACCAGAACAAGGCCAGTACAAGATCTCCCTCCTGAGAGCATTTTACTCATATTACTACTTACTGCAGTTACTTTCTCATTGCTGGCACCAAGTGCCCAAACCAAAGCAGCTCATGAGAGGAGAGGGTTTAGAGTTTACTTTGGCTTACAAAACTCAGGAAAAAGGCTCCACGGTGGCAGGGGACACCATGGCATGTGCTGAGGCTGCACATCACTCTGCCACAGCAGGTGGGACTCTACAGCGGAATTCTGACAAAGTATGGGCGAATAAGCCTCAAGTGCTCTGTCCCTTCCACCAAGCAAAGCAAGGCTCCAAGTACCAAACTGCACCAGCTGGGAACACATGAGTTTATGAGGGATACCTAATTAAAACCACCACACTCTTACCACATGTACCAGTCAAATAGGTACCACAGCCCTACCTTTTTTTTTTTTAATTTTTTATTTATTTATTTGAGAGCAACAGACACAGAGAGAAAGACAGATAGAGGGAGAGAGAGAATGGGCGCGCCAGGGCTTCCAGCCTCTGCAAACGAACTCCAGACGCGTGCGCCCCCTTGTGCATCTGGCTAACGTGGGACCTGGGGAACCGAGCCTCGAACCGGGGTCCTTAGGCTTCACAGGCAAGCGCTTAACCGCTAAGCCATCCCTCCAGCCCCACAGCCCTACCTTTAAGCAGCATAAATAATAAAATAATTACTTTTTAAAGAATATATCCTGGCTCAAAAAAAAAGTCATTCTTGGGCTGGAGAGATGGTTTAGTGTTTAAGGTGCATGCCTGCAAAGCCAAAGGATCCAGGATTGATTTCTACAGGACCCATGTAAGCCAGATGCACAAGGTGGTGAATGCCTCTGCAGTTTGTTTGCAGTGGCTGGAGGCCCTGCCGTGCCTATTCTCTCCTCTATCTGCCTCTCTCTCTCTGTCTCTTTCTTATAAATAATTTTTTTAATATAAGAGTTTTTTAAAAACTTTTTCTTATTGTCCTCTTGAGTATTTGTCAAATATGTCTTCCTGGTTTTGTTTCCTTGTAAATGATTGAGGGCATGGCCCTTGTCTTACAGATCTTTAGAGGCCAAAATGAAGCCTTATACCTGACTTTCTCCAAAGGTGGATGGGTGGAAGTGAAGTGGCCACTTGAATGCTGCCCAGTGCAATGCTGCAAAGCAGGCGACCCCAGCATCCTAAATGCACCCCAAGTACGAGTCTAGCAGGTGGGGTGGAGGGGCCCCGAGCTGATATGCTCCCGCCCAGCCTGGCTCTGACTCCGGCCTTGGCCTTGCGTTTAACAGAGAAGCTCCAGAGCCAGGACTTGGTTCCACAAGAACATGATTTCCAGTCACGGTTGCCACTTAGATGTGACTGGGCCACTTGGTGACTTTAGTGTCAGCTTCAAAACTTATAAAGTAGTAGACATATTTGAAATAGTTATGATGCGTGACTACCACAGCATATTCATGTTAGAAACATGGGTCTCACTCCAAGAAAAGGCATGCCATTATCTGCAGCACCAAGAACCCCAAGAAGCAGCTGAAAGGCACCCTGGAGTCGCTTTCCTCTGTCATCTGCCAGCAAGTCTGTTTTGTGATCCCGACTTCTTCATCACCAGCTGAGGGAGCCTTTCCAGCCTCAGCTCTCAAATTCCGACACTTTAATAAGTGCTTCAGACCACAAGGTGGTGCTTTATTCTAAAGTTTGATATCACTGTGGAAATGTATGCATGCAGCAAGTGCATCTGAGGTCATTATTAAGCACCAAGTTCTCTTTTTGTTATTTTTGCTTCATTTTTGTTTATTTATTTATGATAGAGGGGGAAGAGAATGGGTGTGCCAGGGCCTCCAGCCACTGAAAACAAACTCCAGATATGTGCACCATCTTGTGCATCTGGCTTATGTGGGTTCTGGGGAGTCGAGTCTGGGTCCTTAGGCTTTGCAGGCAAGTGCATTAACTGCTAAGCCATCTCTCTAGCCCAAGTACCAACTCCTTAACTCTGATACAAACATGGGGTGACTACTGCACCCTGCGATGAATCATCATGAAGCATAAGGCATGAGGGCGCTTGCTGGGTCAGAGAGTGAGTGGTAGGAGCCTCAGCAACGCCGGGGCCTTTATCTGGTCCCTTGGTCTGTGGCATTATGAAGACCTACACTTGTACCTGGGTGGTCTCTCCAAAGGTCTGCTACTCAGGCCGCTAGTGAGCAGCAGTCCCACAGCTGCAGGGAGGAGGATCCTCCTTGTGATGCTGACCCTGAAGTGGGGAAGTGTCCCCTTCTCCGTTAGAACACAGAATCTGATGGCTCCGGCACTAAGCATGAGTCCCAGCATCAGGGCCTGCATACAAAGCACATCAACCCCCCCACACACACGTTTACTTTTCCAGTAAAAAATGGTGTTGGTGGGGCTGGAGAGACTGCTTAGCGGTTAAGCGCTTGCCTGTGAAGCCTAAGGACCCCGGTTCGAGGCTCGGTTCCCCAGGCCCCACGTTAGCCAGATGCACAAGGGGGCGCACGCGTCTGGAGTTCGTTTGCAGAGGCTGGAAGCCCTGGCGCGCCCATTCTCTCTC
Source organism: Jaculus jaculus (assembly GCF_020740685.1). Lineage (NCBI taxonomy): Eukaryota > Metazoa > Chordata > Mammalia > Rodentia > Dipodidae > Jaculus > Jaculus jaculus. The sequence goes on from NC_059118.1 coordinate 58,175,563, forward strand.
TCTCCCTCTATCTGTCTTTCTCTCTATTTGTCGCTCTCCAATAAAAAAAATAAAAAAAAAAAATTAAATAAAAAAAAATGGTGTTGGTGAAGTGTTGGTCAATGTATCTGAAACAGGCTCTGGCACAGAATTGGAAAAACAAGAAAATGGGTCAGAGATAATTGTTTTCCTTAAAGGCCTTAAAGAAAGTCACCCATGTGTTCCTCCCTCCTCACCACATGCACATACATACACAGGGGAGAAACTTATTTTTTTGAAAAAACTTCTCTGTACTTATATAGGTTTTTTTCCTATCATTTTCTGAACAACAGTCTAACAACTCCTTGTTTAGCACCATCATCGCACCCAAATAATAATAAATAATAGAGAAGATTTGCAGTATCCAAGAAGACGTATAGATTCTGTAGAAAACACATTATGACCTTAGAAAAGAGACTGGAGCATCAAGGGATCGTGGGTACTGCAGGGGTCCTGGAACCAGAGACCAAGGGACAGCTATGGTGTCAGTGATACTGCCGTTGCTTTAGATGAGAAGGGTCAGTCAGCCTGCCTGCAGGGCCCTGTGGCTAATGCACAGCTGTTAGTAAGAGGCAGTGCAGAATAGACCACTGGAGTAACTGTGGCTCCATCACCACCTGACCATATGACTTTGGTTAGTCCGTCCCCTGGATCCTGTTCATTCACGAGAGGTGGAGCAGGTGGCTTGGCCGAAGTCCTCTTGAGTGCTGGCTGTGACGCTGGGCCTCAAGACTCACACCTGCCATCACAGCCATGCTTCAGGCTGACGCTATGAGATTGTCAGGCCAAGCAGGGTGATATAGTGAAACCATGTGTCAGAAAGACAAAAGCTAGTGTTCTACAGAGTCTCGCTTCATCTCCAAAAAGCTTCCACATTAGCGCTAGTTTGGGTGACTGCAGAGGGTGGAAGCAATACAGGACGCCCCTTGGCAAAACTAGTCAAAGTTGATTGAGGTCAGGAAAAGATAGAAGGTCAGTGCTGTGAGGGTGAGGTTTGGGGGACATAACTCTGAGGAGAAGGGAGATAACCCGAGAGGACAACAGAGGCCCTGCAGCTCAGGATCAACATGAAGGTAAATGGAAGGCTTCTTTTCGGAGCAACAGTCCCTGTAAAGAGAAGTGGGGGGTCCCAAATGAGTCAGGTTTTACCCAAAGGATTAGCTCCCAGATTGTATTATAGCCAATCCTCTGGTAACAGCTTTCAACGGCTGTGGAGACTTCCCTTGCCTAAATTCCCTGACCTTTTAATCCTTCTGAAAGTAACCTGCCCATTCCTTCCACTAATGAGACTAGAAAAAAAAGAGAGGAAAATTGGCCGGCAGCCTTTTCAAGAACATTCGACTGATTCCCACTGCTCTTAGGCTGCACCCAAAAACCTTTCAACAAAAACCACTGAAGAATCCTATGCATGACTCACAATAGCTGGGGTTAACCAACGACATCCCCGTGAATTCCTGTCTTACAGAGTGCTCCTCTAGTCCGTGAATCTTGTGAGTGAGAAAGTCAATTAAGATCAGCCCCACTTTAATAGACACAATTTCGTTTTAATTAAGACAGTCATGATTTTTTTCCTAATAATGATAACACTAACACTTGGAGAAGACAGAGGATAGAATTCAATCTTGATAGCACAGGCTGCTACACAAGCAAGTGACACCTTACAGAAGTTACTGGATTTGGAAGAGTACTGCTTTTGTCCTGCGAAATGACCTGATTCTAGACCTTCTAATTTTATGAGCCACTTGGTTGTGTCATTTGGACGTTGCTTATTTAATGCTGGACATTTTATGGTCTAGTAAAAATAAGGTTCCATAGCAGTGTACACATGTTTCTCAGCTGGTGATTTAGGTAGGCATATGTGTTAGTGGAGCCTTTGATCTCGTTATCAGAAGTGATATTTTATATGGAGATATAATTATATGTTGAAGTTATAATTATTATACATATATATTGTAGGTTACATGTTAAGAACCCACAGTAAAAAAGTAGAAAACCACTATCTCTTGGAGCACCTTTCTTTCACTTAATCCAAACAGTAACAAGCCCTTTATGATTTGAAACTCATGTTTTTATGTTAAACTTGTTTGTGGCAAGGTAATACCCAGGAACTTTTGACAATAATGTTCACTTTCAACTAAAATATCAGGAGTAAGTGATTGGATCCACATTCAGGACTAAATACATGAAATTTTGTGAGAGATTAGAACTTATTTAAAACAAGACTCAATATTCATGTGTGTGTGTGTGTGTGTGTGTGTGTGTGTGTCCGTGTGTGTACATATGTGTGCACTTAGCTCCATCTGTGAATAAAAACTAAAGGAATAAATCAGAAAAGGATTCAGTTCCAAGAAAGCAAGGTCATGGGTACATCTCTTTAAATTCCAATCCTTTATTTTCTGTTTAATAGCGTACATTTAGAGCCTCATTTGACAACACTGTGGATAACCAGTTGTTTTCTTCTGTGACAGTGTCTAAAGAAATCACTGCAATAGATTCATTTAGCCTCTGTTCAGAAGCAGGACCTTGGAAGAACATAGCACTGAAAACCTACAGTCAAGTTCTCACAGAAGAAAAATTAAATCACCCAAGCTGCAAATGGAAAGAGAGCAACCAAAAAAGTAGGTCATGGTCGGATTTTGCTCCCTGTAACTTTCATTTTTGATCAGATACAGATTTTTCTCATTCCTTCAAATTGGCATTTGTATATTCTGCTGTGAAGTTTGGGTTTGATTTTCAATGAACTGGAGTAGTGATGAGTCAGTGGTCTTTTCAGTTTAAGTGCTCACCAAACAATGCGGCTCCCAGGAGCCCCCGCGGCTCACCCCTGTTCATCACTCACCCTGGGCAGGAAGTCAGTGCTGCAGCAGAGGAAAGAGATCCAGGGTTGGATGGCTCTGAATTCACAGCCAAGTGTGGGCTGCTTAATCTCCCAGCGCATTGTCTGGCCATAAATCTATTTATTAGAATATAATTGCACTTACAAGCTAACAAAGCTCGCATGGTATGGCGTGTCATTTTTCACGTGAGGAGAGCTGCAGACAGATTGCTGGAGATGCAAGGAGTCAGAGTTCCCTACCTTAGGCCAGTTGACTACTGTTTTGGTTCTGTGCCTTGAATAAATCATTTTCAGAAGTCTACATCTCCACAACTCTTCCAGCCTTTCTTTCTAAGATTAGCAAGAGACTCTAGTATTTAATAGGGAGGAACAGATTCAGTTGATTCTCAGGAGTCCCATTATTTGCTGGTTTGCCTACTTGGAAAAATTTATTTATGATCCCAAGTCCATGCTTATGACATTCCAGAGAGATTCACAGTCATGCATGGAGGCAAAATGGTTGAGCTATGAACATGCACATTGATAGTTGAGCTCAAACAAGATGATATTCTGTTTTATTATTTCCGCTCTCAGGCTACTGTAAATGTGACTTTTTGCCACCCATTTCATGCCTTATTTGTTCCTCATGCTTTCGTGTGTGTGTGTGTGTGTGTGTGTGTGTGTGTGTGTGTGTGCGTGTGTGTGTGTGAGAGAGAGAAAGAGAGAGATTTTGTTGTTAAAAATGGTTCCCCAGTGTAGTACTAATGGGCTAAGCTGCAGCCTGAAGTGCTAGAAAGTTTTGATGTACCTAAATACACATAGAAGCATGAGCTTTCAGGCTGGAGACATGGCTTAACCATTAAGGTTCTTGCCTGTGGATCCAAAGGACTCAGGTTCAATTCTCCAGTACCCAAATAGGCCAGAAGCACAAGGTGGTACATGCATCTGGAGTTCATCTGCAGAGGCTAGAGGACCTGCTGTGCCTATTCCCTCTGTCTCTATATCTGTATCTTTCTTTCTGTCAAATAAATAAATATTTCTTAAAAGAAGAAATATGAGCCTTCATTCAGGCATGAGCTATAAAATGACTATTGCTGAGCTTAATGGTAATGAAGTTCAGTCTTACAATATATATGACATAAAAGATCTTTAAATATATATGCAACAATTATACATTGATTAACTGATTGATTGATTAAAAATGCTGCAAGCAGAGGCTCACAGGAACCTAACCCTATATTCCTCTAGGAGCAACATAGTTCAGTACTTACTAACTCAGTGTCCACAACTGCCTTATAGAACATGCCTATAATGAGAATAAGACAAATAAAAATCCCATGAACAATGAGAATTGTAACTAGCATTGGTAGCACTTTTCTTTCCTAAAATGTAGATGTCTGTTTGAAAGGAAGGAAAGGCAACTAGTACTTCAGAGGAGAGAAAGGTCTCTTTATGAACAGAGAAAATAAGAAGAATATGAAGAATGGGGTTTGTTGAGTTTGAAAAGGAGACACAATTTTTCTATCTTTACCTAAGCTACGCTCAAATAATCAGGAGTCTTCCATTAGAGCAGGGATGACTGTTGGGACTAGGGAATGGTTTGCTGATAGGGACAACAGAATTTGGAACATGAAGTTTCCATCCTTAGAGAGCTTCAACAATAGAAAAAAAAAATAACTGACACTCATTTGCAAAATCACTTATATGAACCTGAGAACTCCAGAGCAGGTCTCCTCAGTCAGGAGTTCGATGCTCTGGGATCCCATGAAGGAGGCACTCTGTGAAGGGTCCTGCTCAGTGGACAGGCAGGGTCCGTGAGACAGAATTTTGTTTCCTGAGATGAAATGAACTAGTCTTTGTATCTTTATTACTATTATTAACAACATATTTCATATGAATACACCATGTGCTGGAAAGATTGTATGAGTGAATCTTTTAAAACTCACGTAGGGATTGAGTCTAGGCCAAGGACAGTGCTCTGACCAGTATTTTCCAAATGGCGTTTCCTAGAAAGTAAGACTTGTCAGTTCTTATTCCACTCCTATGCATTGGAAGGAAAGTGGAAGGTGTGTGTGGGTGTGGGTGTGTGCATGTGTGTGTGTGTGCGTGTGTGTGTGTGAAGCAGTGACTTATTCATCTTCTTCAGTCTTCCTAACTCTTGCCCTCTGTACAACCCATTATTCTCTGGCCAGTGAGTGGTAAATTCCACCAGGCCAGGGACAAGGTTCCTATTGCCTGCTGCATGTGCCATCAGAACCCAGTTTCACCAGCTTCTCCTGCACAAGCTAGACCGAAGACGTACCTGTGCAATAGCCTCTGCTTAGTGTCAACCCCTGGTTAACAAACCTCAGGAGAGCATCACTGCACAGAGTAAAGTTTAAACTCCTTAGGGTGCCGTAGAGTCGTCATTAAGCGGGCTCATGCTTAGCAGTCCAGCTTGGCTCTGGACTCTCATTTCCCAGATCCCAGGGCCACTGGCCGTCGTGGTGCAGGTGGCTGATAGACTCAGGTGTAGACGCAGCAGAGAGACTCCATCACACTAGAGGAAAAATCTCTTTGTTCTACTTGTTTGGCCTCAGTGACAGTCAGTGTTTAGTAATTTATCCATCCTGGGTTGACATTCTATCACAGTTTGTACCAGAGCCCATGTAAAGAGATAATCTCTTAGTTCAACCAGGCTGTTCTCTTTTTGTCTTGTTTTTGGCCCTTCATACAATTGCTCTTTTCTTACATGACCAAACACCATTACTTCTGTATGCCTAACTCCCCGGACAGTGAAAAACCCTCTGCCATCCATGCTTGCCTTTCTTCTAACATGCATTTATTCACTTCATCATTTACATGTTCAGAGATTGCAAATGTTCCTTGACTTGCAATGCGGTTATATCCTGCTCTGCCCATTGTACATAGAAAATGTTATAAATCAACATTTCATTTTGTTCACAAAACCTTCAGAATGTCCCAGCTTAGCTTCTTAGTACCCTGAAGCATGGGGTTCATTTTCCCTGGTGATCTGTGACTGATTGTGATCTATGAGCTCTACCTCTGCCCAGCACCACTAGCCCAGGAAAAGATGCAGGCTTGAAACTCTGATTTGGGATTCAAGTGGGTACATATCACTTTTGTACCATTGTAAAGCCAAAAAAGTAGAGAGAGGTTGAACCATCATAAGCTGGAGGTCATGTGTCTTTATGAAGCAGTTCCCAGCACGAGGCGCCAGTGAGTAACGGCTCGCAAGTCCTGTTTCTTGGGTGAACCATATTTCAGGGGAGGCAAGATTAAATAAGTCACTGCATGAAAGTGTTTGCTTCTAATTATCAGGAGACCACAAAATGCTGTGGAAAGCGAACTCAACCAAAGGAAAAGAATGGTCCTCTTCAGATTCTTTCATAGTCACCTAATTACTGTCTGTCTCTCTACTGGGCTATAGACCTCTTGACACCTATTCCTTCTTCTGAGTCTAAGAGGCTGGCACAGTCATGGACCTAGTAAATTACAACTTATAAATATTACCATCTTGAGGACAGTTTCTGGAAGGCTGTGTTCTTTCTTACTTATGACATAATAGATTTTGGAGTGCCCCTGGCCACAATCTTCATTATTATTCCCTGAATAGATAGAAAAGTCAGGAATAGGTTTGACAAAAATATTGTCCAGTTTAAGGCATCTGCTTTTAGAGGAGCCAACCCGTCCTGATTCCTCCCTCTTCCCCAGGAGGCTGGACACCCCCCTTTGCACGCATTTCCTTTTATTTATTTATTCTTTTTTCCATTTTCAACCCTGCTATGACTGAACTGCCATCATCTATGCCTTGCCTGAAGCCCACTCATCCAGTCTGCCAGCCCTCCCCAGGCACTTCCTTCTATCTTGATGTCTCTTTGTCATCCTCTATATTCTATGTCAAAATGTTGATCAGCTCAGAATTGTGCAGGTCTGATGGGGGAAAATGACAACCTCTGTCAGGTCATGATTGCAGCAGCAGGTTCATGATCAAAGGTCGGTGTCTCAAAGTATTTCTCTTCATCCCATGACTGTTCTGTGCTTTCAGCCACTCCTCCCCCACTTCTGCAACATTCTCTGAGCTGTGGACAGTACGGCAAAGATGTCTCATTTAGGGCTAAGCTCTCAACAGCCTCTTATATTCAGCTTTGATGGACTTTGAGTCTCTCGGTGTCTGCCATCAGCTCCATGTAAAAGCATCTGGGGCTGCAGTGGGAACAGTAGCCTACCAGGAAGAGGAGAAAGAGGCAACTCCAGGTTGTCATCGCCATTCAGTGCTGGTGATTTCTTGAATGTTCCATGGAATGTTCATATTTGATCAACAAATTGTGGCTGCAGTGCCAACCATCCCATGCCTCCTTCACAGAAGGCAGGTAGAAAAATGAACCCCTTCTTGGAAATGTAGAAATCTTAAAAAATTTCTTTGCTCAGAACTGTGCCCCCACCACACCCCCACTTGCCACCAAACACAAACTACGATAGGAAAAATATTCTCGGACCAGAGAGATGGTTTAGCACTTAAGGCACTTGCCTGCAAAGCTAAAGGACCCAGGTTTGATTCCCCAGAACCCACAAAAGTCAGATGCACAAGGTAGCGCATGCGTCTGGAGTTCATTTGCAGTGGCTGGATGCCCTGGTGCACTCATTCTCTCCCTCTCTCTCTCCCAGTCTCTCTGCCTCTTTCACTCCCTCTCTTAAATAAATAAATAAAAATAAAATAAAATATTTTCTTAAAAAAAGAAAATTATTCTCTAATATTTTCTGATTCTACAGAAGGAGGGAGGAGGGGATGGATTTCAATAAGCGGCCATAGTGAACTCCAAGGCTCTATTGCATTGCAGCAATAAACTGAACTACTCGAATCCTTAGAGACAAACAAGAGCAGGACTGGTGGCTGTCGGGACCTGCCTAGCCAGGAATCACTGGGAAGTCCCCAAGGCAAGAACAAGGTGGCTGAAATTGAAAGCACACTTGTGTAAATCAATCATTTTCTCAGGGTCATTATGCTACTTAGTAACTGCTTATGAATTCACCCAGAAGTATATTCATGAGGTGATGAAAACCTAATGAGAGGTGCTTATAGTACACAACACCTCCCTACCAGACAGAGGCCTGGCAAGAGCTATTCTCCCCTACCTCTACCCGCCACCGGGTCACAGCTTGACCACTTCCATGCGTGTGAGTCTGTCCTGTGTTCCTGTCCCTCTTCTGCCCGACATAGTGCAGCCTGTGAGCCTTCTACTGGCGAGCGGGACTCCCACAGCTAATGTTATCATAGATGACTCATTCCTCTTTTTCAGACTCAGAACTCCACTTGAAACACCTCATCTAGCTTCATTGTTTCCTCATCTCAAAATAGTTCCAAATTTCTCCCTCCCCTTAGAGTGGTTAAGTCATAGTTTCCAGTGACCGTTGTTTGCATAAGAGATGGGCTAACCAACAAACCCTCAGGTATGTGTTATTTTTCTGCTTCTTTCTAGGACACACTGGAAACATGCCCACTATCCTGCCAGATTGCAAAACAACGGCAAATGTGGATCACTTCCGGTAACCCGCAGCGATGCCCTCATGGAGACCCTTCTGCGCCTTCTGTTCCCATCGCTCTTTTCCTAATACAACTTCGGCTAGCACCACCAAACCCTGGCCTCCAGCTAGTCTCCATCCAGGAGGGCCGTGTTTACAGCTGCAACTGGTTGCGACTGTGTGGTCCTGGGACTCCCCCAGAGAGGGGCTTGCTGTCTAGTAGCATTGACTCCATCAGAGAAATGTGTCTGTGCGCTGTCCAGGAGCAGCAGCGGAGAAAAGGAAGAAGGCAGAGGAATAGAGGTACAGCGAGAAGAATCTTGATAAACCCTCAAGCTGGGCTCCAGATCATAGGTCATAGATGGATCTATGGTTAAGAATCCTTCTCACAGGCTGGAGAGATGGCTTAGCAGTTAAGGCATTTGCCTGCAAAGCCAAAAGACCCAGGTTTGATTCTCCAGCACCCACATAAAGCTAGATGCACAAGGTGACACATGCAACTGGAGTTTGTTTACAGTGGCAAGAGGCCCTGGCACACCAATTCTCTCTCTCTCTCTCTCTCTCTCAAATAATAAATAAATAAGATGAAAAATTTTAAAAATATTTTATAAAAATAATCCTTGTTGCATAAAACATGAGGCTCTTTCTTCAGGCTAGAGATGCCATGCTCCATTCTTCAGAAACCATGTCAAGGGCTGGAGAGATGGCTTAGCGGTTAAGTGCTCGCCTGTGAAGCCTAAGGACCCTGGTTCGAGGCTCGGTTCCCCAGGTCCCACGTTAGCCAGATGCACAAGGGGGCGCATCCGTCTGGAGTTCATTTGCAGTGGCTGGAAGCCCTGGCGCGCCCATTCTCTCTCTCTCCCTCTATCTGTCTTTCTTTCTGTGTCTGTCGTTCTCAAATAAATAAATAAATAATGAACAAAAAATATTTAAAAAAAAAAAAAAGAAACCATGTCAAAAGCTGAGTATGGTGGGCTGGGGAGATGGCTTAGTGGTTAAGGCATTTGCCTGCAAAGCATAAGGACCCTGGTTTGATTTCCCAGGACCCACGTAAGCCAGATGCACAAGTAGGCACATGCATCTGGAGTTCATTTGCAGTGGCTGGAGACCCTGGTGCACCCATTCTCTCTGCCTCTTTCTCTGTGTCTCTCTCACACAAAAGTAAATAAAATATTTTTTTTAAAGCTGGGTATGGCCACACACATCTGTAACCCCTGTTTGTATGGGGCAGAGACCTGAAAAACACTGAGGCTAACTGACAGACAGCCATTCCAGATTAAGAAAGAGACCCCACCTCAAGGAAACACGCAGATGAGCGATGAGAGAAGGTTGCCTCATGTCCTCCTCGGGCCTCCTCATGTACACACATGGAGCTTGCACAGCTGCACACTCCTGCACACACCACACATATACTCTACACACCTGTGTGCATGCACACATGTAAAACAACAAATAAAATAATTTTTAAACCCCTAGCTGAAAGAAGGAAGATTTTAGGATATCATGTGCTTTCAATGGAGTAAAACAAGTATTAGGTCCCTTGCTGTCCAACACGCTTACTGTGCTACAATTTTGAGCTGTCAAAGAGCCCAACTGGAAATCCCGCCTTCTCTGCAGTGTGAAAGACCCTGAGAGACAGTGTGATCAGGTCAGAGGAAGGGAAGGAAGAAACAGAAGGGAGATGAGTGGAAAAGAGGAAAGGTAGACGTAGGGTAAGAGGAAAGTAACTGATTCAATGCTGGGATGCAGCTGAGTCATAGAGAAGAAAAACAAGAAGGAAAGAATGGATGAAAGAAAGGCAAGTAGAGGAGATAGAGAAAAGAAGAAAGCAAGCAAGGAAGATACAGAAAGAAAGAGAAAAATGAAGATGGCAGGGAAGGAGGGAAAGGAAGGAAGGGAGAAAAAATGGGAGAAGGAAGGAAGGAGAGAGAGTATGAGAGAAAATATGCAATGAAGGGAGGCTAGAGAGAGGGTGTTGCAGTCAGGTTCTCATTGCTGTTAGAAATCACTCAACCTGGAGTAGCTTGTGGAGGGAAAAAAAAGAGGTTTATTAGCTTATAGGCTTGAGGGGAAGCTCTGATGGCAGGGAAAATGATGGCATGAGCAGAGCATGGATATCACCCCTGGCCAACATGAGGTGGACAATAGCAACAGGAAAGTATGCCAAACACTGGCATGGGGAAACTGGCTATAATACCCATAAGCCCTCCCTCAACAACACACTCCCTCTAGGAGGTGTTAATTCTCAAATCTCTATCAGCTGGAATTTAGCATTCAGAACCTAAAGTAAAGCTGGGCATGGTGGTGTAAGCCTTTAATCCCAGCACTCAGTAGGCAGAGGTAGGTGAATTGCTGAGAGTTCGAGGCCACCCTGAGACTACATAGTGAATTCCAGGTCAGCCTGGGCTAGAGCTAGACCCTACCTTGGAAAAACAAAAGGAAAAAAAAAAAAAAAAAACAGAACACCTAAGTTTATGGAGGCCAGGGATGGAATGTGGTGGTTTGATTCAGGTGCCCCTCATAAACTTAGGTGTCCTGAAGGCTAGGTCCCCAGCTGATAGAGATTTGGGAATTAACACCTCTAGGAAGCAGCATATTGTTGGGGGCAGGCTTATGGGTGTTATATCCAATTTCCTCTTTTCAGTATTTGACACACTCTCCTGTTCCTGTTGTTCCCCTGATGTTTGCTAGAAGGTGGTGTCCACCCTCTGTTCATGTCATCATTTCACCCTGCCATCATAGAGCTTCCCCTCAAGCCTGTAAGCCAAATAAAACTCATTTTCCCACAAACTGCTCTTGGTTGGGTGATTTCTACTAGCAATGCAAACCTGATTGCAACAGATGGCTTAGCAGTTAAGGTACTTTCCTACAAAACCAAAGAATACCAGTTTGACTCTCCAGGACCCACATAAGCCAGATGCACAAGGTAGCACATGCATCTGGAGTTCATTTGCAGAGGCTGGTGCCCTGATGTGCCCATTCTCTCTCTCTCTCTCCTTCTCTCCCTCCCTCTTTCTCTCTCTCAAATAAATAAATAAAATATATTTTTTAAAAGAAAGCAATGAAGGAAGGGAGGATGGAGAAAGGAAAAGGAGAAAATAGAGGGAGAGAGAGAGAGACATGGAGGAAGGGAAGGAGGGAAGAAGGAAGAGAAATAAATAATAGGTCCATTGCTGTAAAATAAATAATGGGATAAACTTCCTGGAGAGAAAGGACTAGTCCAAGTAGAGAAGCCCCTCGTACCATACATTTGAATGCCTGCTGAAGTTCAGACCCACTGACTACCAGCTATTGACTTGTGTTGGTTTGGATCAGAAGCTCTCCCTAAACTCATGTTTCTGAATGCTTGGTCCCTAGCTGATGGAAACTAGTGAGGTGGAGTCTTGCTGTAGGAGGTGTGTTGCTGGGGGTGTACCTTAAGGTTTCTTAGCCTCTAGCTTGCCAGTATTAGTTCATCTCACTCTCCTGCTGCTATTTTCCACCTGCTGTGACAAAGGTATGTCCAGCCTGTATTCATGCAATGCTGTCCCCACCATCATGAAGTTTCCCCTCTAGACTGTAAGCCAAAACAAACCCTCTCCTCCCTTGATCTGCTTCTGGTCAGGTGCTTTGTCTCAGCAGTACCAAGGTAACTGCAACAGACCTAGAAAGACACTATGTGATATCGTGAAATGCACCTTCTATCCAGGGAGACCAAGTAAAAAACAAATAAGCAAGTCTATAGCATAAGGTCAGAAGCTAAGGATTGTGAAGAAAAATGAATCCAGGCAGAGATAAGGTGATGTTTCTCTGAGCAAGAAATGTATTAAAGGAAATTTATGGAAATGACAGAGTATAGACTGAAATGTAGAGTGCCCCAGGCTGGAGACAACAGAAAGCATCCAGAGGTAGCCACGTGCCAGTGAGTGGAGCACAGAGCCAGGAGGCCAGGGAACAGGAGAGGGAGGGGAATCATATCAGAAAGTGTAAGAAGACACTACTAGGAAACTGTGAACAGGGAGCGAGTTCTTCTTCGAGTCTCTTGTTTACAATGTGGCCAGGGCCTGTAAAGAATGGCTATCATTAAAGTATTGGCTGAGGAACAGAATCTCTGGGTCTTACATGGGAGTATGAATTGGCAAAGCTACTTGCAAAGTGCACTGTCAGTATCTACTAAAGTGAGATGCCTGAATGCCTTGGCCAACAGAAAGAACAGATGTGATCGCCAAAATGCGTACAAAAGCTCATTCATACTTCATGTATTTATACTGACTCCAAACCGGAAGTAATCTACGTGTTCTCAGTCTAGATTGTGAGCCTGATGGAGATTTAGAAGCACAATGGACACACATCTCGGAGTGTGTCGGTGGAAGTGAGTAGGCACGTGGATAAGGTGGCTGATGCCCCACTCATGATCTAGGAGCTGAGGTCAGAGGCTGAGTAGAGAGGAAGAGTAGGCTGAGCTCCAGCACCCATCTCCCTCTGCCTCCTGAGCGGGGACTCGGTGGCCAGCCACCTCATATGCCTCTTGCCAGGACTTTCCCGCCAGAATGTACTGTATCCTCAAACATAGCCAAAATCATCCCTGTTTTCCTTAAGTTGCCCTGGCCAGGGATTTTGTCACGGCAATGAAATTAGTAACTAGCTGTAGTAATTGTGGTGGTTGTAATGTAAAAAGGCTTCCGTGCTTGTCATTGAACCTCATACTTAATCTCCAGCTGGCAGAGTCTTGCTGGAGAAGGTGTGCCACGGTGAGCTTGTCTGCTCGCTCTCTCTCTCTCTCGCTCTCTCGCTCTCTCTCTCTCTCCTTATTTGCTTATGAAAGAAACCTGGGTGTGGTGGCACACTCCTTTAATCCCAGCACTCAGGAGGCAGAGGTAGGGGGATCACTGCAAGTTCGAGGCCACCCTGAGACTATATAGTGAATTCCCGGTCAGCCTGGGCTACAGTGAGACCCTACCTCAAAAAAACAAAAAAAAGGAAGCGACATGTGGCTGTCTGCTCCTGCCTTGCTTCCGCTACCATGATGAAACTTCCCCTCAAAACTGCAAGCCGAGATAACATGTTTTGTCCTAGTGACATGAAGGTAATGGTGATAGTAATACTTGGTATATTCACTAGCTGACTGTGCAAAAATAAATCGAGGCACATTCATTTGATGGAATGTAACACAGCAATGAGTGATCACAAAGTTTAGCTACATGCAACAGCTTGACCCGGATCTCATAAAAGCAAAAGTTGTTCATAGTGACAGAAGTCACAAGAATTGTCACATTTGTGGGTTTCTAACTTGCAATGGTGATGAGTGAAAATGTCAACTCTGGGATGCTGGGAGTGGTCTATAGTTTCCCACTCATGGTCCCTACACAGCCTAACCCTACATGGTTCAGGCTACTAAAACAAGCTGTCTTACACTGAGTCATTTTTATTTATTTATTTATTTGCAATCAGAGGAAAAGAGACAGAGCGAAAGAGAGAGAGAGAGAATGGGCATTCCAGGGCCTCTAGCCACTGCAAACGAACTCCAGATACATGTGCCCCTTGTGCATCTGGCTTACATGGGTCCTGAGGAATTGAACTTGGGTCCTTTGGCTTCACAGGCAAACGCCTTAACTGCTTAACTCCAGCCCACACTGAGTCATTTTTAAAAACAGACGAACAATTGCTCATAGCTCTGAATAGTGGGAAAGCCAAGGTTTGATGTCTAGTCAGGATTTCCTTTCTGTTTTGTAAAGGTTGTTTCCTACCTGTGTCCTCACATGGTGCAATATTGGAGGGGAAAACAATCCTGGTGTCATCTCTTCCAAGGCTAATCTCATTATCAAGGGCTCAGTCCTCATGAGCTAATTATCTGCCACAAGCCTCACCTATTAACACTACTGCATTCGAGGTGATGTCTCAGAATATGTATTCAGTGGTTGGGAGATGCCAACATTTGTAGCCCAGCACGTGAGTAAGAAGCATATGTAAAAATTGAGCTGAACACAAGATTTGCACACCTTGCTGAGCTTCTGTTGTTTCAGTGTCCTTAAAGGATTAAGGAAAACACAAGAGATTAACCTGCTGCCCTGTAAGCACACTGCGTAGGGTCAAAACTGAGGTAGGGTGATGCTGCAATGTCTTAAGAGAACAATAAAGGCTTGGGCTATGATGGAGGTGGGAAGGTCTTAAAAACAGGCTCATGTGAGATGACATGCCATGCTGCAGGTTTGCTGTGGAATGGAAGATCAAAAGAAGAGCTGGGGTGGGGGGTTGAAGTGGCTCAGCGGTTAAAGGCACTTGCTTGTAAAGCCTGGTGACCTGGGTTTGATTCACCAGTACCCACGTAAAGCCAGATACACGAAGTGGTGCATGTGTCTAGAATACATTTGTGGTGGCAGAATGCCCTGCCGTGCTGATTCTCATTCTCTCTCTTCCTTTCTCTCTGCCTCTTTCTCAAAGAAATAAATACTTAAAAAAGAAGAAGAAGACAAGTCAGGAGTTCTGGAGAGTGTTGTAGTCTGGGAAAGCAAGGAGAGAGTTGTGACAAACCCAAAAGTGGACCAGGGGCAACAGGAAGACTTACTGGAATTCTGTTTGATATATGTGCAAGTTTAGAGGATCCATGGAAGCCCAAACAGTATATAACAGTATTCCGCAAGCATGTACACAGACTCATTTCCGTGGTGACTGTAGGTTCTGTCAAGATGATAATCAATATAAACCAGTGTGTGTGTGTGTGTGTGTGTGTGTGTGTGTGTGTGTGTGTGTGTGTGTGTATGCACACATGCACACATGCATGTGTGTTGGTGAATTTCTTTTGAGGACAAGAAAATGACAGGAATCAGGCATGGTGGTGTGTGCCTTTACTCCTGACACTTGGGAGGCAGAGGCAGGAGGATCGCCATGAATTCAAGACCACCCTGAGATTACATAGTGAATTCCAGGGCAGCCTGAGCTAGAGTGAGACCCTATCTCAAAAACCCAAAATAAAAAGATGTAGAAAAGAAAATGACAAGAAATTAAATCAAATAGAAGAACTTGGCATGGTGGCACTCACCTCAGTAAACTCAAGAGGTCAAGGAAAATATCCTGAGTTCAAGGTCAGCCTGGGCTACACAGTGAGTTCAAGGTCAGCTGTATTATCATGAGCTCAGTATCAGTGTGGTGGTTTGAATCATATATACTCCATAAACGCACACATTTTGAATGCTTGGTCCCCAGGTCGTGGCAACTTGGGAGGTGCATTCTTGCTTGAGCTGTGTTCTAAGGACAGGCTTTGGAGTGTTGAAACCCAGCTTCCCCCCTTGCCAGAGCTCAGCTCTCATCTTGCTGCTGTCTTCCACCTGCTGTGGCCAAATGTGGTGTTCAGCCTTTGCTCTCCCATTCTGTTCCCTGCCATCATGAAGCTTCTCCTTGAAACTGCACACCAAAATAAGCCCGTTCCCTCATCAGCTGCCTTTGGTTGGAAGTTTTGGCCCAGTAACAGGAAGGTAATAACATGAGGCCAGGACAGCCTAGGGCACATTGTAAGTCTCTGTCTCAAAACAAACAAACAAACAAACACAAAAATCAAGCATGAGAGAAAATGATTCAATCAAGATATACAATAAACAAGGCACGTCAGGCTTCCACTCATACCACAGAATGTCTGCAATACACTCTTATTAGTAGGACCATACTCTAAAATGACAATAAAATTACTATATAAGAAATATATAGCCAAGTAACATACATGCTTCTCACTACCAAATGATACTATGTAACAGGCATAATTGTGTGTACTATGCTTTCATATTACTGGCAGCACAATAGGCTTATTTATACCAGCAACGACACAAACAAATGAAGAATGCATTGTGCTACATGGCTTTATCACAGTTATGACATCAGAAGACAAGAGGGACCTTTCAGCTCTATTGTACTCTTACTGAACCATGATCATATATGTACCATTGACCCGGACATCATCTCTTGGCATATGGATATAATAAGAATTTTACTACACCAAAGATAAGGCTTCTATTAGGGAGGCTGAATAAAAGAGAAAAAGGCAAATGGCCGCAGTATACGGAAAGGAATCATTTTAGTGAGGGTTCAGGGCTGTGCAAAACTGGTAAGAAAAGAAGAAAGGATATGTGTTGCGCAATGAAGAGAAGGTGGTCAGACCTCAGGCATAAGTGCCTTGAAGGACTTGGGCCTCCAGGAAAGGAAGTGGAGGGGAGGTCTACCCCCTGCTATGATCAGTACACTCAGAGAAAGCTCAGATGCCCAAACAGAAGCAGAGGTACAAAAATGTTCATTCAGTCATTCAAAATAGAAAACAAACAATTGGAAAAAAAAAAACCCACAAGTACCTACTAACCAAAAAATGCTGAAAATGATTATGAAATAATCACACCAGAGAATAACATATGGCAGTGAAAATGAAGATTTAGAGCTAAGAAGGGCCATTCTTCCATCATATACAAGGAAGGGAAAGGAAATGGGCTAGGAAGACAATCTGTATGAAGACAGCAGGTATAAGCTTAAAAGCGTGGGGTACTAAGCACCACTGTGAAGAAAAAAAAGAGAGAAAATTCTGCTGGTGTTCATGTAGGGATTCAGGAGGGAGGGTTACAACGCCAGGCTCAATGCCATTGGTGATATTTTACATCTTGAACTGTGTGGCGCGTACATGAGGGTTGTGTTATTTTTAAACATTTGTGGATGTTTGACATATTTTAAATTTTAAACATGACATATTCATGACATATTTTAAAATAATAATGAACGTGACTTAAAAAATAAGGCAAGGATAATGAATTAGCAGTCTTGGAAGGCTAAAATGTCATGGGAGAAAGTTTATTGGGGGAGGGTGTTGGGGTGTGGGGAGGTGGGAATCCATGAAGGTGATAGTTGGTGCTGGAATTTTTGAGGTGGTGCAGTTAATGAAAGTGATAGGCCCTTGGTATGACCTGAGAGTAAACAGCAAAGGCATGGGAAAGGAACAGATTGGTTCAGAGACTCACGGGAACCTTAGCCCTGAGATGCCAGGGCTTTGATGGAGGTTCTGTGTGGCTACTGAAGACATGGATAACAGAACTAGAAATACAACACCATTCCTTGCATAAATAAATACAAGGAATGCCTATTGAAATGGATGGAATTTCCTTAAAAATAAATTACTAACATTCCACTTCATACCAGTACTACTTTTTACTCCTTTGGTACAAAGTATCCACAGTTGGTTAAATATTGCTCCATTGGCCATGCCCGTACTATACCTGTGGTGTAGGTACCATTGTACCCTGACATGAGCAGTAAGCTTGACTTCACACAATAGAATATGTTATGTACGGACATGATATTTTGGCTGACTATAGTATTCAAGTTCATGCCTATGGTTTTAAGTGTCAGGCAAAAGCACTATTAAAGGTAAAAGGGAGTCAGTATGAAGAGCGAAAGACTGTTGGATTGTTTGTATTGACTACAGTCCATCCTCACAAAATGTGAAAACAAAACCACAATGGGTTGTCTGTATGTGTGGGTAGGTGGGTGACCTTAAAAAAACATTTTGAAGGGCACAGTATAGCTGGGCATGGTGGCACAAGCCTACAGATTCTAGCATTCAGGAGGCTGAGACAGGAGGGTTGTCATGATTTTAAAGCCAGCCTGAGCTACGCAGGGAGATCTTGTCCCCCAAAAAAGGCACATAATACCCCTAAAAGTATTTCAAGTAGGCATAAAGTAACTGGATATTTTGTTTCAACCACAGACCTTCCCCAAATGGTTAAGATTTTACAATGTGAAAATCCTCTTAGGTCATGTTAAATCAAGAGGCAATTTTTTTTTTTTTGCACTTCTATTTCTCTAAGTCATGTATCATACCAAAGCTATAGATATAATACTCTGCCTAACATAAAATCCATACCTACAGATGGACATGGTCAATGTGCACATAAAGCACAGAATGGTGGGTGACTTTGAAAGAGTCACCTCCTTACTCAGCACCTGTGGTCTCTGCACCCGGCAGCTGGCAGCAGCAGATTGCTTACCGGGAGACGACCACACAGGCGCACAAGGTGCTGTTTTCACACAGTAGGACAGATTCATGAACTGATTTCTAACTCACCCCCTCAAGGTTTAAACAGCTTTCAGGTTGATCTCTGAGTATCGGTGCATGATATATAAGATGAAAAAAGCCAGCTAACTTGCAAGATCTTTTTTAGTTATAAAAAATTCAGTTCTAGGGCTGGAGAGATGGCTTAGTGGTTAAGCGCTTGCCTGTGAAGTCTAAGGACCCTGGTTCGAGGCTCGATTCCTTAGGACCCATGTTAGCCAGATGCACAAGGGGGTGCATGCATCTGGAGTTCGTTTGCAGTGGCTGGAGGCCCTGGCACACACATTCTCTTTCTTTCTCTCTCCCTCTTTCTCTTTCTGTCTGTTGCTTTCAAATAAGTAAAAATAAACCAAAAATTTTTAAATAAAATAAAAAATCAATTATAAAAATTTTATTGGTAACACCATTGAGTAACAGGAAATTGGTATGTAATTCATATGGTTGGTTACACAAAGGCAGAGACAACCTCATTACACAGGGTAGTATAATTGCTCAGGGAACAGCACACCTGGAAGGTGCTGGAGAAGTGATGCCCTGAGTCACGCTGCCCACACCATCAATTTCATTGTACGTTACAGTTTCTTCATAAATACCTTGCTAGTGTTAGTGATAGTTGATGCAAGTTTCCAGGAAAAAAATATAATAAGGTGACGTAAGATTATAAGATTATAGAAACCTCTTTCTCTGATAGTTCTAGATAAAACATGTTTTAGAAAGCAAATGGTCTCCAACAGAAACCAGATAAGAGCACGGTATTATGTCCTAAACAGTATGAAACAGTGTTCAGAGCAACAGAGAGAAGATTCTGGAGTGCCTTCACTAGTCCTTCGAGCACTGTCTTCCTAGAATCCTGGGGAAAGAAGGTCAAATAACACTATGAGAGCCTTGTCACATCGTCCTGCTAAAGTGGACTGGCACTGATAATATTATCTTGGCAGAAATGAAAAAAAAACAGTCTAAAGAGTGGAAGTTTTCCAAAACCCGGAAGTCAATCTAATTCTGAAAGCAAAGAAGGCAAAGTGAGCCCAGCACCCATGGATGCTCTGCCTGCAGATGCCAGCACCCTCACATCCGGACTTTACACGAGCCCTGTCAGCAGTGAGCTTGCGCAGACCTCTGCTACCCATCATTCCTTGAACGAGACAGTAGGGCAACTGCTTCCATGGCTCATGTGTAGCATCTGCTGCTTTCAAACACTGCAGCGGATTTAGGGCACAGATGTGCATCATTGAACGAGCCTGATGACACGTGCTGAGAACCAGGCCAAGGTGGAGATTCCGCGTGAGCGTCCCAGAGCGCGCTTGAACTAGCTACGTCGTCCAGATCAGCCCCTGCCCATGACCTCCTGATATAATTAAAAGATGCTGTGTTAGAAGCTTGATGAGGCTGCTGTGTATATAACACAGCCAACTGTACTACGCTCATGCTCCAGCAATGCAAAGAGCATGCTGTTTGTCACCTGCTTTTACAGAAATGTTCCTTAGAGAAACAGTTCTCCATACCCAGGTGGAAAAGTCCCATGTTAGACTGAGAGGAATGAATGTCTTTCTTTCTTTGCTTTTTTTTTTTTTTTTTTTTTTTTTTTAAGGTTGTGTCTCACTTTAGCTCAAGCTGACCTGGAATTCACTGTGTAGTCGCAAGGTGACCTTGAACTCACAGTGATCCTCCTACCTCTGCCTCCCAAGTCCTGAAATTAAAGGCATGCATCACCACACCCAACTTGAGTGAATTTTCTTACACAAAGCCCATCTCAACCACTGAGGTTCCTTCTAACTCCTGAAGAATTTTTTTGGTTGCAATACAGGCTTGGAGAGAAGTCTAAAAAGTTGCTTACTAAGGGATAATAATGATTGCTTTCCTTAGTGGATGTGATTATGTATTGTTACTTTTTTTAATCTTTCTGCATTATGTGAGTTTTCTATACACTTCAAATTCATCATTTAACTGAAAAAGAGATGTCAGACTGGAGAGATGGCTTAGTGGATAAGGCACTTGCCTGCAAAGTCAAAGAATCCAGGTTCAATTACTCAGGACCCACATAAGCCAGATGTACAAAGGGATGCATACATCTCGAGTTTGTTTGTAGTGACCAAAGGCCCTGGCACACTTCTCTCTCTCTCCCTCTCTGTCTCTCTCTCTGCCTCCTTTTCTCTCTTCTTCTCTCTCTGGAATAAATAAAATAAAATTTTAAAATGCTTTATAAACCCTTAAAAAGTAGATGCTATGTACTTAAATATATAGGCATGTATATAATAAAACATGTAGATACACTTATATAAACATACATACATATGTTCATATAGACCTGGGTTCTTGTAACAAACAGTACCTGAGAGATGGAAATAGAACTGTATTACAAAGTTCTCCTAGAAAAGAGGGACGTACAGAACCCTGGAAGATGTCAGAGAACTTTCTTCCCCTGTTGGGCCTAAAGAAGCCCAGATGCGAGGCCCAGTGGGACTTCTTGAGACTGGCTAGAGTTTGGCGATGTGTCTTTGGCCTATGACTTCTGCACAGGAGTGACTCAGCACAGCCTGACCTAACACTGCCTCCGCCAGCTACTACTAACATGGGGAAATATGATTGGCCCTTAATCCTCACCCCGTCCTAAGACTCTCATGCCCTAACTTGATGCTATCTAAGTGCCTGCTTGATACAATGAAACGAGATCCAGCTTTGACAAGTCTCCCGACTCAGTGTGGTTTTTCTCCGGTGCCTAGGAGAGGGACTGGGTCCTGGACACCCTCCGTCCCGCTCAGCCCCAGGAAGAGAGAGACCAGTAGGACCGGCTCTCCCACAGCATACCTGCTGGTGAGCCCAGCAGTCCCCTGAGTTAATGAGATGAGAGTCTTCATTATAACGTTCAGCTATCCTCTAGAAAGTCTACTACATGGATACATAAAAGTCAACGTGATGGGCTAGAGAGATGGCTTAGCAGTTAAGCGCTTGCCTGTGAAGCCTAAGGACCCCAGTTCGAGGCTCAATTCCCCAGGACCCACGTTAGCCAGATGCACAAGGGGGCGCACGCATCTGGAGTTTGTTTGCAGAGGCTAGAAGCCCTGGCGCGCCCATTCTCTCTCTCTATCTCCCTCTTTCTCTCTCTGTCTGTCACTCTCAAATAAAAACAAATTTTTTAAGTCAACGTGAGTCATAAATGAGACATTCATTCATCAACATTAAGACTTTTCATGGAATTAGATAGCTCAGCTGGTAAAGTGCTTGCCTCACAAGCATGAAGACCTGAGTTTGAGTCCCAGTTCCTATTTAAAAGAACCAGGTGTGGGGGCTGGTGAGAAAGCTCAGCAGTTAAGGTGCTTGCCTGCAAAGTCTAATGACGTGGTTTGATTCCTCAGTACCCATGTAAAGTCAGATGCACAAGTGGTAGATGCATCTGGAGTTCATTTGCAGTGGCTGAAGGCCCCGGCATGCCCATTCTGTCTGGATGCCTCTCTTCTATTTCTCTTTCTGCTTGCAAATAAATAAATAAAAATATTTTGGGGGAAAAAAGTGAGGTGTGGATGTACGTGTCAGTAGTGCTAGGGAAGTGGAGACAGGCAGGTCCCTGGGGCTTGCTAGCCAGGTAGGCAGGCCTAATATTAGTGAGCTCCAGACCAATAAGAGAGCCTGTCTAAAGCGAGGCGTGGTGGCGCACACCTTTAATCCCAGCACTCGGGAGGCAGAAGTAGGAGGATCGCCATGAGTTCGAGGCCACCCTGAGACTACATAGTGAATTCCAGGTGAGCCTGGACTAGTGTGAGACCCTACCTCTAAAAACCAAAAAAGAGAGAGAGAGAGAGCCCATCTAAAAAGAAGTAGACAGCCATCCTGAGGAATGACACCAGAAATTGTCTTCTGGCCTACACACACACACACACACACACACACACACACACACACACACACACACACACACGAGAGAGAGAGAGAGAGAGAGAGAGAGAGACAGAGACAGAGACAGAGACAGAGAGACAGAGAGAACGTCTTCAGGTTTTTTGAAAGGGGAAGCCACAACCAAATCACAGAGCTATGTATTCCTCTCATTTTCTAAAGAAAGACAGTCATGAACTTCATCTGAATATGTAATGAGACTTCAGTGAAGTTGTATTCAATCAATCTTCCTTGCACGCCTCCATAATTTACAGAGATGGATCACTTTCCCCTTCAGATCACATAACTGAACCTCAGGCGCTGTCTTCAGCATGCTGTATCCCCGGAACGGCGGGCGCTCAGGACAGAAGGTGGCGCTGTCACGCCTGTCGCGCCTTTGCATTACAGTTTCATTAGCTAGCTATTTTCTCTCTTCAGAAATGTTTCAGTCTTACTGATGTTTTCTGGATTGAAATTGACCTTAGCCACTACAAGAGACTCTTTACTGAAACATTCAATAAGTATATTTCACAGTGCATGGAAACAACAGAGACTTGTCATTCAATGTTTCAAAGAAATTATCAACTTTAAAAATTATAGCAGCTCATCCAAGTCCATTTCTTTTCAAACCTTTTTTACTTGTTTGCAAACAGAGAGCTAGAGAGAAGATAGACAGAGAGAACGGGCACGCCAGGGCCTCTCGCCACTGCAAATGAACTCCAGATGCATGTGCATCTGGCTTTACATGGGTGCTGGGGAATCAAACCCCGGGTGGTTAGGCTTTGCCGGCACTGCCCCTGAGCTCTCTCTCTAGGCCCCTCATTTTTTATCTTAATGACAGTAACAAAGGTAAGAAGTTATGAACCAAGGCCCAGTGTCCTTTTATATTCCAACTTTGTATTTAATTTGTACATTTTATTATTATGCTTTTATTCGTCCCTCCCCTGGTCTGTTAAGGCAAGGACCTGCGTCACACGTGGCCCTGGAGCACAGTTGCTGAGAAAAACTGGCTTCGATTTATCACAGTCTCTTTTGTGAGAAGACAATTCGTTCTTTGTCCTCAACTAAGGTTTCCTTGGAGGTTTTATCACCTACCATTTGGCTTTAGATGAGCTGCTTATCCTGGCTGCTTCTCACACATTTACAACATGTAATAAAAAGGGGAAAAGCGTCAATATTTTGGAACAGCATAGAAATTGTTGGTCATATGCATGAAACAAGTATGTCACATCCTATACGTTGTCCTCAGTCATACCTACTCAGAGGTAGTGAAAAGCACTTTGTGTTGGACACACATTAGTATTGTTGCTGATACATTCCTTCACTAACTACTTAATACGTAACATGCGCCAAGCAGCGGCCTGGGGCTGTGCATTAGTGAGTGAGACAGATGAAAAGCTCTTCCTTAGAGCATGTGTATCACCATATGGAAGCCAGCTGAGTCAATAAGTACTAATGTACTTAAAATACTAATAGTACAATAAGTACTAATACTTGTAGGACGTTTGGAGGTGTACCTGTGATGGTTTGAACCAAGTGTCCTCCACGAAATCGTGTTCTGCATGCTTGGCCCTAAGCTGATGGCAACTTGGCCTGTGTGCCCTTGCTAGAGGAGGTGTATCACTGACCTTGAGGTTTGTTAGCCCCTTGCTTGCCAGGGTCAGCTCGGCTCACTGGCCTGCTGCTGTTTTCCAGCTGCTGTAGCAGCAGCCTCCGCTCATGCCATGCTTTTCCTGCCGTCATGGAACTTCTCCTCAAGACTGTAAGCCAGAACAAAGCCCTTCTTGCCCTCAGTGCTTTTGGTCAGGTGTTTTGCCCCAGCAATGAACAAGTTAACTACAACTGTAACAAAGGAACATGAAAGAGTTCTCTGGGACATTGTGGGAAAGGTCAGCATGTAATTGTGAATGAAGCGACCAGAGAAGACCTGGCTGAGGCGGTGGTACCAGGATGGTGACTTGAAGGAATTAGAGATCTGAGCGAAGTCTGTTGTAGGCAGAAACAGCCTGGAAGAAGAACAGCGAGGAGGCCAGGGCAGTGAAGGTTGAGGAAGGCCCGAGACAAGGAGGTGGGTATTCACTACCCTGTGTTCTCTTCATTAAAGTAGCACAAACACTACACACTCAGGAGGATGATTGGGTGACGTTTCCACGACAAATACCATAGACTCAGGTGACGATGGAGACTGGAGGTCCAAAGTCCAGGTGTGAGCAGGACAGGTTTTTCCTGAGTCCTCTCTCCCTGGCCTGCAGATGGCATCTTCTCTCTGGTCTTCTTCACACAGTCTTTGATATGTCTGTGTGGTGCTTTGATTCAGGTGTCCCCCATAAACTCGGGTATTCTGAATGCTAGGTTCCCAGCTGATGGGGATTTGGGAATTAACACCTCCTGGAGGCAGTGTATTGTTGGGGGTGGGCTCCTGGGTGTTATACCCAGTTTCCCCTGGCCAGTGTTTGGCACACTCTCCTGTTCCTGTTGTCCATCTGATGTTGGCCAGGGGTGAAGTCCACCCTCTGTTCATGCCATTGTTTTCCCTGCCATCATGGAGCTTCCCCTTGAGCCTACAAGCCAAAATAAACCTCTTTTTTTCCCACAAGCTGCTCTTGGTTGGGTGATTTCTGCCAGCAATGAGCATCTGACTACTACAAGAGTCTGTATCTGGGGTCTCCATCCATCCTCTTGTAAGGACACAGTTTATATTGGATCAATGCCCATCCTCATAATTCCATCTTACTTTGAATTATTTGAAAGATCTTACCTCCTTTGTGGTCACACATATGATGTTGAAATTGCCTTACCAGGCTTCCTTCCTCCCGCAAAAGTCTTATGATGAGAACCTAGTTTCAGATGACCCCACAACCTCCTTTCCATGCAGCCAAATCACCTTTTAATTAGCATGTATTTTTTTTAAAGTTCTTATTTATTTATTTGAGAGCGACAGACACAGAGAGAGGGAGAGAGAGAGAATGGGCACGCCAGGGCTTCCAGCCTCTGCAAACGAACTCCAGACGCGTGCGCCCCCTTGTGCATCTGGCTAACGTGGGACCTGGGGAACCGAGCCTCAAACCGGGGTCCTTAGGCTTCACAGGCAAGCGCTTAACCGCTAAGCCATCTCTCCAGCCCAATTAGCATGTATTTACTGACTGATCTCATGAATTTTGGCCATGTTCCCAGGCGCCAAGCTAACACTGGCATGTTCCTTAGCATCCTGACCTGAACAACTAGGCTCAAGATTCTTCTGCCACAGCCATGAACCTCTTCCGCCACCACACTGCCCCCTGCATGATGGGCTATGATGTCAAACTGTGAGCCAAAATAAGCCCTCCCTCCCTTTAGATGCTTTTTCCCAAGTACTTCATGTGACCTTGAGCAAGTGTCCTACACCCCTCTGTGCATCTGTTAGCTCGCTTGGCAAAGGGGGATTGGGTGCGCCTGCTTCTTGGGATGATTTTCAAAGCTCGAGAATGTGTGTCTGTGTGAATGTGTGAGCGTGTCTGTGTTCACACTAGTGAGCAGTTCCTGGCAAGCACTATATAAAAGGCTCACAAAGCTCTTGCTGGAGAAGAAATGCAACCCTTCCTTGCACATCTTTCCTTCAGTTTAAGCTGTCTTTTGGTCAAGTCATGAGCTTTAGACCAAACTCAAGGTCTACCTAAATGTCCTATTATTTTTTTTTAATTAATTAATTTATTTATTTGAGAGCAACAGACACAGAGAGAAAGACTGATAGAGGGAGAGAGAGAGAATGGGCGCGCCAGGGCTTCCAGCCTCTGCAAACGAACTCCAGACACTTGTGCATCTGGCCAACGTGGGACCTGGGGAACCGAGCCTCGAACCGGGGTCCTTAGCCTTCACAGGCAAGCGCCTAACCTCTAAGCCATCTCTCCAGCCCTAAATGTCCTATTATTATCCCTTCCGAAACTCATGACTTAACCACATGGCTTTCTTCTTTCAAAATTGTCCTTCAGGGCTGGAGCGATGGCTTAGCGGTTAAGCGCTTGCCTGTGAAGCCTAAGGACCCCGGTTCGAGGCTCGGTTCCCCAGGTCCCATGTTAGCCAGATGCACAAGGGGGCACACGCATCTGGAGTTCGTTTGCAGAGGCTGGAAGCCCTGGCACACCCATTCTCTCTCTTTCCCTCTAACTGTCTCTCTGTCTGTGTCTGTCGCTCTCAAATAAATAAATAAATAATTTAAAAAAAAATTGTCCTTCAATTCTTACTTCACTCCATACATTCAGGGCCTCATAGAAAGACGAATGAAAAGGAGGAAAAAAGTATTTGAATTTTATTCCATGATTGGATTTTTTCTTTTTGTATTCAACTTCATTTTGCCTTAGTCACCTGCACAGGAATTTATACATACATTTGTGACCCACACTCGCTCCTCTACTGCTGGGAGTGAATGTGGCATGTCCCTCACAGGCTCACTTAACACTTGACCCCAGCTGGTGGTGCTGATTCTGGAGGCTGTAGAACCTCGCTGGAGAATGAGCGCGGAAGGGAGTGGGTGTAAGGGTTGTAGGTCAGCCTCACTTCCTGTTTGTCCTCTGCTTCCTGCTGTTCCGAGTGTCAGCAGTCACGCTCGCGCTGCTGCCGACACAAGGACAAACCATCCCCCCAGCCCAGCCCGGCCTTCTCTGACATGCTGCACTTTACCTCAGAGTGTGAACTAAAAGCACACCCTTACTCTTTTAAGTGGCTTTTGTGAGGTATTCTGACACGGTGATGAGAAAGTTAACACGTAGGCTCTGGTGTCTGCCACTTGCTGTATTACCCCAGCAAGTTGCCCAGACTCCTGTGTCTCAGCTAGCTCACGTGGAACACGAGAGATGTTGCTACGTAGGGGGACAGGAAGTTTAAACTGTGTGTGTGTGTGTGAGTGTGTGTGTGTGTGTGTACGCATATACACATGTACCTGGGTGTTTGTAATAGTAACTGGTTCCCAGCAAGCACCACATAAAAAGCTTGCTGCTTTTGACCCGTGAATCAGGAGCTGGCAAAACTTAACCAACACTATCGGAGGGGAATCATCATCCGTGGCACCATCCTTCTGAGCTTTCTTCTTCTCTCAGGTAATTGATCCTTTATTTTATTTTTATTTTACTTTAGACAATTTCACAAATACACACACACACATATAATATTCTAATCAAATTTACCTTCATTACCCTTTAACAATTGATTCTTAAGAAATAAATTATACTGGTTTATTTATATTCACTGGCAGAAAGACAGAGAGGAAATGGATGCACCAGGGCATCCTGCCACGGCAAAAGAATCCCAGACACATATGCCACTTTGTGTATCTAGCCTTCCATGGGTACTGTGGCATTGAATCCAAGCCATCAGATGTTTTAAGTAAATGTAGCTAACCCCTGAGCAATCTCTCCATCTTCTATATGGTTTTTAAAAATATGTTTCAGAACGTAATTTTTAAAATGTTATAGTGGGTGACAGAGCTGAACACAAATCAAGGTTGCTCAGTAATCTTCCACCCTGTTACAGTTTGGCTTTGCTGAAAGCTTAGTCACCAGCCTGTGGTGCCACTGAGAAGTGCTGGACCCTCTAGGAGGTGGGTCTGGTGGAAGGAAGCGAGATCTTTGGGGGAATGCCCTTGGAAGAGATAATGGGACCTTGTCCCCCTTCGTAGCTGCCTAGAGCTGAGCAGCATGACTCTATCCACCATGTGGTCTCTGCTACAAGCCCAGAGGCAGTTGGGCAACTGACCATCCATTGAAACCTCTGAAACTGTGAGCCAAAAGATACTTTTCCTTCTTATAAGTTAGGGAGGCGAGGTATTTTTCATAGCATGGTAAACTAACACCCACACACACAAACACAATCTTTAAATTTCAATTCTCACTTGAAAATTAGGCACGTGGTTGTTGAGTAACCTGTTAGACTTTCACCTGGTCATCTGACAAGCTTCTGGGACTGCATCACGGTAGCGACACGGGCATCTGCCAAGCTCAAATGAAGATTTGAAGGGTTCTTGGTCCATTAATAACATGAGCGGCCTCAAGCCATTGAGACTGTGGAACGAACACAAGTGCGAGCCCCAGGCAAAAGCTTACGCGTAGCTCATATTCCGACAAGGTCTGTAAGGGAGAGGTGGACGCGGTTAGATCTAGGGTCAGCAAGCACTCTATCGCTCACCTCAATGCTACAAGAAATCACTGCTGGCAGGAAGATCTTAGGCTGAATTGAAACCAGCCGACAGGCAACCGGAGCGAGGTGTTTCACAGGCTCCAGGTGCCGCCGTCTCAGCTCTCCGGAATAACTTGTCTTCCTTTCAAACTGAGAAGAATGCAAGCTGATTTTTAAAAATGCTTCCCATACCTTGATGTGACATTTTTTCCCCCACAAGATCCAATTTCCTCACATTTTACTTGATCAATGTTGGCAACCCCCTAGGTTTATTAACAGGTGGTGCTGACAGGTTAATTACAGGAGGGAATTAGCATACATGAGAGATGTAGGAGATCACTCCCACTTGCAGTCACCTCTAATTGTGAATGACTTGTTACAGCTTACCATTAGGGTTTGGTTAACACAAAAGCTGCACAGACCCCAGACTGCTGCACTAGGTACAGTCCAAGGCTACACCATCACTAGAAATTTCTCCAGAACTGAGATGTGTGCATAAAATATTTTAAATCACTGAAGCATGACTATTCATTTTCTAGGGCTCCCAAATGAAGTACCACGATGGGATGCTTAGACACCACACATTTACTCTGTCCCTTCTCTAGAGCTATAAAGGCAAAATCAAGGTGCTGGCATGGCCATGATCCAGGAGAGATGCCAGAGAAAGACATATTCTCAATCTCCCTCCTGACTTTGGGAAATTGCTTGGATTATGGATCTCTCTCTCTCTCTCTCTCTCTCTCTCTCTCTCTCTGTGTGTGTGTGTGTGTAGTGTTTGTTGTGATGTGTGTGTATGTATAGTGTATACAGGTGTGTATGCAGATGTACATGTCCCATTCTCATATGCATGGGGTCAGAGGACAGACAACTTGAGCATGGTGTCATAGGCTCCAGGTTGTGTAATCTCACCTCATTCAGGGTAACTGGTCTTCCTTAAAATTTCTTCCTCAGAAAGAAGGACACTGAACATGCCCCTATTTTGCTTTTGCGTGTTGTTTCCTTGAAGTAGAGTCTCTCACTGAACCCAGAGATGCTGTTTGTAAGCTAGACTGGATGCCCCAGTGAGCTTCAGTGAGTCTGTCTACACCCTGCCTCAGGACTAGGGTTACAGGTATGCATAGCCATGGCTGGCTTTTTTTGTGGGTGCTGGGGATCCAGCTCAGGCCCTGTCAGACCCTCATACTTATGTAGCAAGTGCTCTGACTGTGTAGCCATCTGTCCACACCAAGTTCCTCTTGTTAAAAAGGACACACCAGTCATATTGGATTGGCCCATTCTCATGAGCTCATGTTAACTTGATTCCTCTTTAAAAAAAAAAAAAAACCTTTACTAAATCAAGTCACATTAAGAGATATTGGGGAGCAGGAGGCCAACTCATGCATAATTCAGTCCATACTACAGTGTCACTATCTGAATAATGATGGCTTAGGCATTAACTGGATTAATACACAGCCAAAATTACAGTGGGAAAGAGATAGGTACTATGTTAGATGACAAAAATACGGACATCCAAGCCATGCAGATCTGCATATAAATTCTGACCTAGTCATTTACTGACCATGGCCTCTGGGTGGTCACTTTATTAATTGCTAACATGTAGGTCATAATTATCCTAGAAATTTAAATCTATATATTTTTGTATATATGCACAAATATTAACTTATTTAATCCTTATAATAACCATAGAAGATAGGTACAGTTGTCATACAGGAGACACATCAATTGAGCCATTAGCTAATCATACACCCAGTAAGAAGCAGAGGCAGGATTCCAAACTGGCCTTGTGTCTCAACACCTAAGAGCGGAGGTATCATGGGCATGAAGTAGATTGTGCCCTGTGTCTTTGCCTGAAACTGGTTATTCAACCAGCCAGGCAGGCAAAATGTGTCCACTGGTGTAGTAATGGCATGACAGTTATGGGGTAACCAACTGTTCCCTACTTGGATTTGAGGCCTGCTCCCTTGGAGAGAATTCATGTCTGGGACTGAAAACCTAGTCAAATGCTCATGGTTGGGAAGGCCCTAGGCATGAAGCTGCTACAATTGTTTGGCTAAATGGATATGTTGTGCCCATCAAAATGCCCTCTAAGTATTTATTTTTTGTTTATTTTTATTTATTTATTTATTTGAGAGTGACAAAGAGAGAGAGAAGATGGGTGCACCAGGGCCTCCAGCCACTAAAAACAAACTCCAGATGCATGCACCCCTTGTGCATCTGGCCAACTTGGGTCCTAGGGAATTGATCCTTGAACTGGGGTCCTTAGGCTTCACAGGCAAGTGCTTAACCACTAAGCCATCTCTCCAGCCCTAAGTATATGTAGTTATACAAACCCTTTAGTTTTGTTCTCGCTGTTGTTCAACAAAGCTTCTTTGTGCAAATAGTGGTGACTTTTGAGGAGACTCAAAACTTGTCAAAGAGCTTAGTATGCATGACTTTTTAGTGCTCAGCAGCACGAGACATCTCTGTTTGTCTCTCCAAGGTTCAGGGAACGTGGTGGAAGACGAAGCAGCAAACAATGTAAGACCGAGAGGATGGGAAGGAGTATTTTGGGATGCTGACTTCTGAATACAAAGTGGCCATTGCATTCAGGACCTCATTGCAGTTGTCATGACTTGCACAAGATCTGTACAATATCGAGCCCATCAACATTTTGTCATGGATGGGGGAGGAGGGCCAAAAAAAGGCATCAAAATAGAAGAAAAGGACTGGATAGATATCTCAGTGGTAAAGGCACTTGCCTGCAAAGCCTAAGGACTTGGCCTCAATTCCGCAGTATCCATGTAAACTAGATGCACAAGGTGAATCACTGTCTGGAGTTGGTTTGCAATGGTTGGAGGCCTTGGTGTACCCGATCCCACTCTCTCTCTCTTTCTCCCTCCCTCTCTCTTTCTCCCTCAAATAATTACATTAAATATTAAAACATAGAAGAAAGACCACTTGGGAAGAAAAGGAGGTCTAGTAGAAGGGGGATGGAGGACAGAAGAAGGTAACGGGAGAGGATTATGATAAAAACATATTATGTACACTTATGAAAAGGCCAACAAGAAGTTAAACCTCATTACTTATTTTCCATCTCACTCAGGGAGACAGTGCAAGTCCCTAGCTTACAAGGACTCACAGGCTTACCCTTGACACCTCTGGACCTCTTTCCTATAATTTCCCCCTCACCACCTCCGCTCCAGCCAAACTGCATTTTTTGAACTGCAAGCAGTCTCTCTGCCTCAATGCTTTTGCATCTGCTATTCCTTGTACTTGTAATGCTTTTCCTCACACAGCTGTCATAGGGGCTGCCCCAGTTCCTGGCTCCTTATACTATCCATGCATGTTGCACTGTTTCATATTTCTTCATGTCACTCAATACCACTCAACGTCATGTACACTTATTGTTTGTTCTCTCCATAAGGCCCCTGAGCAGCGTGATACCTAAGAGAAGACTCATGAGCTTCAAGAGTCTCTGCATAGTTATTCACTGCTATAAGCCCAGCATTTAAAAAATGATAGCTATTCAGTAAAAATCTGCAAATGGACAAATGAATTAAAGAATTAGTATAGCCTGGCTGGCCACCGGTCATGTTCCATAGATAATGAATGAAGTTTAACTTATTTTTATTTATTAATAAGAAAATGAGAGAGGGATATAAAGAGAGAATGGGCTCTTCAGGACCTCTAACCACTGAAAATGAACTCCAGACATAAGTGCCACCATGTGCATCTGGCTTACATAGGAACTGGAGAATTGAACCTGTGTCTTCAGGCTTCACAGGCATGCACCTCAACCGCTAAACCATCTCTCCAGCCCATGAATGAAATTCTTAAGGTAAAAAACAGATTTTTTTTTTATAAGCAATACAGAAATAGGTTAAAAGCAAAATCACTTCATTTAGGGAACTTTTTCATAATGTTTTGGGGGACCATGCTGCTGAGATTCCATGTGCACAGCATGGAGATTTCCAAATTTCCCTGAGTATAGAGGTTGGGAAGAAGCACCCAGAGGATGAGGGTCGAGGAAAGCATGAGGAGAGGGTGAGGAAAAGGAGAGAACAGAGGCAGCTGGGGTGCTGTGGTTTGAATGATACCACCTAAAACAGGTGACAATGTTGCCTTACCAAAAACAACAAGAAAATGAGACATATACTCCAAGCTATTAAACATGAAAAATCTCCCAAAAAGCTTATTTTAGTGGGGTTGTCACAGCTATCCATGCACTGGAAGCTAGTCCTCAGCATCCAGGCACTGAGGAGGTATACATGGTAAGAGGTGGAAGGAGGATATCGGGTCACAATGGGCCACCCCTGGAAGGGATTAATGCTTGCCTCCTGCGAGCAGGTTGAGACACCATTGACCAGCTCAGTGGCTGAGAGAGCAGGCCATGGTAAAGTAAGCTACCCCATGGGGTAAAATAAGCACACCTCAAGTGGTAAAGTAAGCCACCCCATGTGGTAAACTGAGCATACTCCCCATGTGGCAAACTAAGGGCACCCCATGTGGTAAAGTCAGCTACTCCATGTGGTAAAGTAAGAGCACTCAGTGTGGTAAAGCGAGCGTACCCCACAAGCTTAGCTTCTTCACATTTGATACCTTTGATTTCTCTGCTCGATTAATTACTCTCTTATCACTGAGACAGTCAGAGACATCTAAGGAAGGAAAGTGTTTATCTTCAGTTTCCATTTTGAGGAGAAGTCTATCATGGTGGGGAATGCATGGCAGGTGTAGGAGACCGGCTCACATCATCACAGCAGCAGGGAAGACTTGGAGAGAGAGAGAGAGAGAGAGAGAGAGAGAGAGAGAGAGAGAGAGAGAGAGAGAAAGTGGTAAGTGTGGTAGGTCTCTATCAGCTTAAGACCACCCCCTCCACCGACACACATCCTCCAGCCAGGCTCTGCCTTCTCTATGTTCCACAACCTTCCTGAACAGCCCACCCTCTGAGGATCACGAACACAGTCACAGACGACCATGCATGACATTTTACATTCAAGCCACCACATCCGCCAGCCTGCAAAGTAGCCAGAAGGCCCTTGCCAGAGGTAGACCAGATGTGGTTGCCTGATCTTGGACTTTAAGGCCGCAAAACCGAGCTAACCGACAGGTATAAAATACCCAGCCATAAGCACTCCGTTATAGAAATGCAACATGGACTAAGACAGGAAGAGGACCGGGGCATAGTGTAACAACCAAGCACGTGCCGGGCGCTGGCCCAAGGTGCTGCTGAAGAGGGCCTGTAAGGAACTTCCTGTCTAGTAGCTGGAAGGCCCATGATATGACATAATGAGACACACTGTGACAAAGCCACACTGCAGAGGTGATCAACAGGCTGTCTGCACTGAAGTGACTTCTGAATACGCCTGTTCTCCATTGAAGAGGAGAAGGAATTTTCTTTGAACCCCTGAACTATGTGTTTTAAGCCTCCATTATATCAAGCTCGGCCTGAAACGTCTTAGACATGAGTGAGCTTCAGGGATATTTTCTCTCCTCGGTGAGAACAGCTGTCTCGGCCCAATGTCAATTTTCTTCCTCGTTGCCTTGCAGAAGCACAGATCGAGTACGTTCTGAAAGCTTTTCTGTGTGTTCCTATTCACAGCAAAGGAAAAACGTTAGCTTGCCAGACACTGGGTGTCTGTGCCTCTTCTCTGTAATAAACGACCTCCCTGAAAGGCTCCACAGGCAAACTCACGTCTTGGGAAGTGCATATTGACTAGCCAATTCCAAACGTTTCAAGGTAAAGTAGACTGAATCCAGGTGTTGATGTCTGGGACTAGTGAAAATGTCACGCACTTGTTACTGATGTGTGGCAGAGCCAGCGTTCATGGGAAATGTGTCAGTGAGCCCACCTCCCCTGAACCCCAGCCCTCTGTTACAGGATTTCCTTATCAGCATCTGAAGTCACTACATTCCTCACAGACCTTTCTGGAACTGGACTCACGAAGCAATCCTACCATATAAGGTCATTCCCAGCTGTCTGATGCTGTTCTCAGGGCCAAAACTTCATCTGCAAAGTCAACTCCAACCAATGTCAAGAGCAAAGGGAGAGACATCTTGGATGACATGACATGATTGGAGAGTGAGATCACGAATGCTAAAATGTGCCTCCGTGTGTTTATGCCATTCCTGATATGAACCTGCAGATGACATGTGAAAATGTGTACCTCATTTTGGAATCTAGGAACCAGGGCTTCAGGTTCACAAACTCATGTTCTGTATTTGGGCTCATTACATAGGCTTGAAATGATATAGCCTATGATTATTTAATTTTCAAGGAAATTGGAGGGAGAAGGATTGTGACGTCTAGTAGCCTTCCCTCTAGGCACTACAGTGTTTCTGACATGTGACCAAAGCTGGGACCACCAAGGATGGTTCCTGCTGAGACTGAAGGAAGCAAGTACAAGTACTATCGATTAGATATGGGTGGAGGGACATTTCTCTTCCTTGGGATGCACTTCTAATTTTAATATCTAAGCAAACCAGATGTGGAAACAAACACCTGTACCTGAAACGTCTGAGGCAGAAGGACTGTGGATCCAAGACCAACCAGGGAGACATGCTAAGTCTGTCTAAAAATCAGATGAGACAAAACATTCGAATAAACATGAATTTCATGTTCCTACCCACTACTTTGATTGTGCAAGCAGATTCACTGAAACACGTGCTGCTGACGTGACAGAGCTGGGAGGGAAGAGAAAGGATGGGCAGAGGGAAGGGTAACGGGAAATGGAAACGTCCAACATCAAACATCAGAGGAGACCTAGTAACTTTTGCTAAAGCTGAGTGGGCACAGGCCTTTGATTCCAGCACTGTGGAGGTAGAGGCAGGACAGGCAGGCGTTCAAAGCCATTCTCAGGCACACAGAGAGTTCAAGGCCAGGTGGGGCTGCTTGACAGCCTGTGTCTAGAGAACTAAGAACAGAAGCTATATAATACAGTCAATAATTTTGCTTTGCCAGAAAAATAACAAGAAAATAGGACACACTCCAAATTGTGAAATAGAATAATAAAACAATATAGAAAAGACTGTCTAATGATGGGAAATAGTAGAAAATTCAAATTTGTCCCCTGTAGTTTGTAAAGTTGTTTTAAATTATTTTTTGACTCCTGGGAAACTAGAAAGTATGGATTTAGATCAAAATGGTTTTCCAAATCACTGAATTGTAGAAAAATAATTTCTTAAATGCAGAGGGAACCATTCCTGTCATGGTGGAAGGCATTTGGATTCCTTTCATTTTAATTAGTTTATTTTAGGAGCAGTCTCAAGAGATACAGCCAATCTACAAAAAGCTTATCAAAACTATATTAGTAAGTAACAGCTAAGGCTACAACTTTTTAAAGGAACTTCTCATTTTAAGTACTTGCAAGACTTAATTTTTAGCCTCCCAGCTAAACCTTTTTCAAGCTCTTTATGACAAAAAATAAGATGATAAAAGTAATTCCAATAACATTATTAGGATCAAAAGAAAAGAATAAAAATGGATTATCAGAGGGTGTATTAGGGATTTCTCACCAAGTTATTGGTGAAAATGGAAATTATGTGCATAAAACCCAAATTAATAAACATTAAAATTCATTAACACAACAGAACACTTCTTGCAAAGTTCAATAAAGTGTTTAATTTTAAATGGATGGGGATAAAATTTTAGAGAAGAGATGCTTAAGGCTGGAGAGATGGTTAAGTCGTTAAGGTGCTTGCCTGAAAACTCTAATGACCAGGCTTCAGTTCTCCATTACCCACATAAAGCCTGATGTCACAAAGTGGTGCATGCATCTGGAGTTCCTTTGCAATAGCAAGATTCCCTGGCACATCCATTCTTCTCTCTCACTTCCTCTCTCTTTTTTTTTTCTCTCTCTCTCTCTCCTTGCAAATAAATAAAATTAAAACAAAAGAAAAGATGTGTAGATTACTATAGCAAAATGAGAAGTCTCATGTCAAATCAGCCATGATTTACCGATCACCTCCTTGGTATTCACCTCTGTCCCGCGTATGTAAACGATACAGTTCAAAAGAATGCCATGGGGGCTGGAGAGATGGCTTAGCAGTTAAGGCGCTTGCCTACAAAGCCAAAGGACCTTGGTTGGATTCCCCAGGACCCACGTAAGCCAGATGCACAAGGTGGTGCATACCTCTGGAGTTCATTTGGAGTGGCTGGAGACCCTGGCATGCTCATTCTCTCTCTGTGTCTCTCTCTGCCTCTTTCCTTCTTTCAAATAAATAAAATATTTTTTAAAAAGAATGTCATGAATTGAATGAGTCATTGGGTGTTAGTCTCAAGGTTCAGGCCTCTCTATGCTATCCTGCCTTGGGTAAAGTTGTAGATCAAGGCTCATGTAAGGTAAGGATGAATACAGACAATTTCTCAGATGCTTAATTTTTTAAACTTTTTTTTTAAGTTTACTTAGTTGGGAGAGAGAGAGAATGGGCATTCCAGGGCCTCTAGCCACTGCAAAAGAACTCCAGACTTATGTACCACCATGTGCATCTGGCTTACATGGTTTCTAGGGAATCAAACGTGGGTCCCTAGGCTTCACAGGCAAGTGCCTTAACCTCTAAGCCATCTCTCCAGACCATCGGAGTTCTTATTTTCTGCAAAGGCTTTTTGGAGAAAGAGTCATTAAGTCATGGTGTTATTATAAAGCAGAATGCAATGTCCATACTTGATTTTTCAAACATGTTTATTTTATTTTTATTTTATTTTATCTTATTTATTTATTTATTTATTTATGTGTGTGTGTGTGTGTGAGAGAGAGAGAGAGAGAGAGAGAGAATGGGTACATCAGAGCCTCCAAGCAATGCAAATGAACCCAAGACACATGTGACACCTTGTGCATCTGGCTATACATGTGGAATTGAACCTGTGTCCTTAGGCTTTGCAGGCAAATGCCTTAATTGCTAAGCCATCTCTCCAGTCCCATACCAGATTTTTAAAATAAAACAGAAGACTTCAAATATGTTCTAGACTGTTTGGAGTTGTGAGGCCATCCTCATTGCTTAAGGGTTGCTTAGAGGGCAGTGTAAGTAGTACATCTCTATATCATTTTAAACACACAGATCTGTGATCCTCTGTAGGAATGGATGTATCACAGACAGGGAGAGCTTCCCCAGATAATGCTTCCCTAGTGGCTAGTCTCCAGATGTTCTCAAACCTTGTCCCCACTGCTCCACTGCTGTGATCTCGCTCTATGCCGGAGTCTTCACCTCTGTCTTTACAACCTTTTTCGTCTCTCTTTTTTTTTTTTGGTTTTATGAGGTAGGGTTTCACTTTAGCTCAGGCCGACCTGGAATTCTCTATGCAGTCTCAGGGTGGCCTCGAACTCACAGTGATCCTCCTACCTCTGCCTCCCGAGTGCTGGGATTACTTTTTCGTCTCTTATTCCTCCTCACATCTAGGCTCCAAAGTTGGACTTAAAACTTGGATTTTTTTTTTTTTTTCACTATGAAATACCATGTCAGGGCTGGAGAGTTGGCTTAGCAGTTAAGCAGTTTGCAGTGGCCGGGGCCCTGGCAAGCCCATTCTCTCTCTCTCTCTCTCTCTCTCTCTCTCTCTCTCTCCATCGCTTTCAAATAAATAAATAAAAAAGTGTACAAAAAATACCATGTGATTGTTAATCTTTTTTTAAATTGTATTCAAAAAATATAAATAAATTGTATTCATTTATTTATTTAAGAGAGAGTATGGGCACACCAGGACCTCCAGCCACTGCAAACAAACTCCAGATACCTATGCCACCTTGTGCATCTGGCATATGTGGATCCAGGGGAATTAAACCTGGGTCCCTTGGCTTTGCAGGTAAGTGCCTTTACAGTTAAGGTATGTCTCCAGCCCCATAGTTGATCTTTATTGTGAACCTGACTAGATTTAGAAAATCCTAGAGGATTCGCAAGGCACACCTCTGTCTGTATCAGTGAGGCAATTAGATCTTAAGGACTCTGACCTCGTCATTAAATAAATTAATCTCTGGATGAAGTCACAATCTGACACATTACTGGGAGATGATGAAGATTAGTAGGCGGCACCTAGATGGAGAAGCAAGCCACCAGGAGTGTGTCCCCGGGCATGACATCTTGTCTTGACCCTTCCTGTATATTTTGTTTCTCCTCTCTACACTTCCTCGGCCATAATCCTCTGCCTCACAACTACTTTAGCCATAGTAATGCAAAAATAAATCAGTAAGCTACAAGAAAGCAAAGGGACTCATTTTTTTTTTAATTTTTTATTTATTTGAGAGCGACAGACACAGAGAGAAAGACAGGTAGAGGGAGAGAGAGAGAATGGGCGCGCCAGGGCTTCCAGCCTCTGCAAACGAACTCCAGATGTGTGTGCCCCCTTGTGCATCTGGCTAACGTGGGACCTGGGGAACCGAGCCTCGAACCGGGGTCCTTAGGCTTCACAGGCAAGCGCTTAACCGCTAAGCCATCTCTCCAGCCCAAGGGATTCATTTTAATTTGTAGTGGTAGAGGTCCAAATGTAAGAGGTTGCCTCTATAACTAGGGATGACCTCTTACTAGAATAGTCCACATGAAAGACGTGGGGAGCAAGGAGAGAAAGAGAGACAGAGTCAGGGAGAATAGGTATACATGTGTGTATATGTGTCTGCTATATCTCTAGCCCCCTCTCCTACTTATAAGGGTATAGATAGAATTCAATGATGGGAACTCCACCCTAATAACCTTATCTAAATCTAATTATCTCCCAATAAGCTTGGCAGGTAAGTGCCTTTATTTAAACACTACATAGTTGCTATTTAAACACTACATAGTTGGATGAAGTTACCACATTCCTCTTGCTTCACAGTGAGAATTAAATTTCATCTTGTGTCTAAACCATTAAAAGAGTGTATATAGCTCCTTGGTTAAGGTGCTTTTTTGCCAAGCATAACAGCCTGGTTCAATTCCTCAGTACACATGGAAAGCCAGAGGTACAAAGTGGCACGTGCATTTGGAGTTTGTTTGCAGTGGCAAGAGACCCTGGGCTCCTATTCTTTCTCTATCCCTCACTCTCTGCTTTCAAATAAATAAAAATATTTTTTAAGAGTAT
Source organism: Jaculus jaculus (assembly GCF_020740685.1). Taxonomy (NCBI): domain Eukaryota; kingdom Metazoa; phylum Chordata; class Mammalia; order Rodentia; family Dipodidae; genus Jaculus; species Jaculus jaculus. Next base: position 58,215,013 of record NC_059118.1, read on the forward strand.
AGCTCTAAGCTAGGCTTGGTAGCACATACCTTAAATCCTAGCACTCAGGAGGCAGAAGTAGGAGGATCACCTTGAGTTCAAGGCTGCACTGAGACTTCATAGTGAATTCCAGGTCAGCCTGGGCCAGAGGGAAAGCCTACCTAAAAAAAAAAAAAAAAAAAAAAAACAGAATAGCTCCAGCTCTACTCTCTATATAGTGAAAATAAAAGTGGATTTCTAGACCTCATCACAGTCATCCAGCTCTAAATCTACTGGAAATAAGGACAAAGGAGGCAAAACTGTTTTAAGCCAGCAAAGGCTGTGGACTGGAAAATCCCCCAGAAAAGTCAGAAATAGCTAGCGTGCAGCTTTCACATTTCCACACTGACACGGTATACTCTGCTTGTCTCAGAATTTGCAAAGAGACTAGGCTGTTTCTGTTAATGTTCAGTGACAGTTGTCACAATGAAAAATTGAGAATGCATTTATACCGGTTCCATTTGGATTTGATAAAGTGCTTTCTCTGAGCAGTCACATGGGTGTGCTTCTAAAGGCGAGAGGGAAGCCAACCTCCACTGCACTTGCCACGGTGCCATGTCTCACGTAATCTAATAGTGCCTGGAGAGTTGCTCTTCGCACCATCTCTCAGATGAGTAAACTGAAGATGAAAGAGTGGCATCCAGGCCTCCCTGGCTCCAAAGTCCAGATCCCAGACATTTTTACACCGTGCCTTCTCTCCAAAAACGAATTCTCAGATTTGCCTATTTTTAGAATTTGTCTTATCTCAGCCTCCTTACTGCTCTTTGGGGTTGGAATGCCCATCACAATGACCAAGGACCACCCTCAGGAATTGCTTCACCCATTGTCCAACAGTTCTGATGGTCCCCGCAAGTTGGTTTCAGCTGATATTTGTGCAAATCCCCAAAGGCTTGGAAATATGGTACATGCTCAGCAACAAAGATGGAGAAGAGTGCTTTTCTTATGGTGGGCTCAGTGGGGCAGAGGACTCTAACTTTAAATGGGTCTCTTCTATAAAGTTATTAATTAAATGGCTGAATTCTGTTTCTATCACATCAACCCCCCAAGACCAGCTTCGGCTTCTCTGTCTGCTTCTATAGCATCATGAACCAGTCTCCATCCCAGTTCAGACCACATAGAAACTGGTCATTCCCTGTCTTGATCCCTATTCTGTTTTGCTGATTTCTTCTTGCTTCTCTAAGATCTGACCCCATCAGTTATGGGAAGTCAGGACAGAAAATAAATATTTCAAATCAATGAATAAATACTTCCCACTAAATTAACTCTTGCAACTTGTTTCTAGACCACTCTGTTAAGGAAATATTTGAAAAGAGAGAAAATGAATGACTCTGGACATGCTAGGGCCTCTGCCACTGCAAACAAACTCCAGGCGCATGTGCCACCATGTGCATCTGGCTGAACATGGGTACTGGGGAAGTGAATCTAAGCTGTCAGACTTTGCATGCAAGTGCCTTTAGCCACTGGGACATCTCTCCAGCCCCCCTCTAGACCATCCTTGAATCACCCCTCATCACCACCACCCACGCTGTCCACTGTTGGATTTCCTCTTACTTCTTGATGTCCTGTTTAAATGGTGGAAGTGAGACCTGAGAATGTCCCTCTCATGATGACCTGAGACGGCATAGCTCTGTTGCGTTTGATGAGTACGCTAACCTGCTTCATACTGATTGAGATTTGTTTAGCAGCCAAAGCACTCTATGAAAGGCTTAATGAGTTAATAGAATCCATCACAATCATTGTCAGTTACGAGCAAGGTTAATACAAAACAAGTATGCTCTACAGTGACATGGTGAATGGCATTCTTTCTGATGGTGGGTCCACTCTAGTGGAATATATGTTAATGTGATTTGAGCTAGAAAGGTGAAAACCAAGTTAATTAGAGATACTATTAATAATTACAGACTCCCAATATCTTGACCAAAGGGATCATATCTTGTCATCTTTGGGCTCCTATATGAATGTTTGCCATATGCAAAGATATGCAGGCATTGGCCATTTTTCTTCACCTCCATGGCAACATCTTCATTTGAGTTATCTTCAACTGTCTCTTGATTAAATACAACAACTTCTTAATCCATCATCTTGTTTCTTTCATTGGCTTCTCAGATGTTTGATTTTAATATGTTAACTTGGCTATACACACCAGTATAAGAAGAAGGGAAGAAAGGAAAGAAGGGAGGGAGGGAGACAGGGGAGGGAGGAAGGAAGAAAGGAAGGCAGGGAAGGAAGGAAGGAAGGAAGGAAGGAAGGAAGGAAGGAAGGAAGGAAGGAAGGAAGGAAGGGAGGAAGGAAGGGGAGAGACAAAGAAGAAAGTCCTAGCTATGGTATGGTGCATACCTGTAATCTCAGTATTTGGGAGACAGAAGCAAGAAGACTGCAAGTTCAAGGCCAGTTTCTGCTACTTAGCCAACATGAGCTATATAGTAATACCTCAAACAAAACAAAACAAAACAATTCTCAAAAATCTCCCATTTTAACCCTACAAAACCAGACAATGAACACCAACCAGGAATCCTTTCTCCTGGGTCTGCCTAGCATTCTTCCTTTTTCCCTCTATACCACTACATCTGGTGACTTCCTCCAAGCCCTGGGTTCCAGTCAGGATGTCCCCACTGGTAAGTTGTGGCCCTGGCCCATGTCATAGTTCAGAACTGTTGATCCTTTCGGGGACCTGTCTGGAACTCCTAGCTTCTAATGCATTGCAGACTCAACGTTTCCAGTCCTGGAGCCAGAATCATTTCTCCCATTAACCTGCCTTTCCAGGTAATACTCTTTTTGAGCCTGCAATTGGTACCCTAATCCACCCAACTTTCCCAGCTGGAGACCCAGGCTCTCTGCATGCCCTCCCTCTTTCTCATTCTGTATCTAAATCCAAACTTCTTTCAGGGTCATCTTCAAAATGGCTCAAAATCATTTTAGGAGCCCAGTTCATACTCTCAATACCTATTTAAAAAAAGAAATCAGGGCTGGAGAGATGGCTTAGCGGTTAAGCGCTTGCCTGTGAAGCCTAAGGACCCCGGTTCGAGGCTCAATTCCCCAGGTCCCACGTTAGCCAGATGCACAAGGGGGCGCACGCATCTGGAGTTCGTTTGCAGAGGCTGGAAGCCCTGGCGCGCCCATTCTCTCTCTCTCCCTCTATCTGTCTTTCTCTCTGTGTCTGTTGCTCTCAAATAAATAAATAAATAAATTTTTTTTTTTAAAAAAAGAAATCATCTCCTATTCCTTTGTGTGTTCTTTGCTGTTGTTGGCTTTGTCTTTTCCTTGCCATCTTCACCTCCCGGGCTGCCAAAAGTCTGACATGCAGACCAGTGCCTATCGCAGCTCGAAAGCCTTCCTTAGTGACCACAGCATTAAGAAAAGACTTTACAGTCCTTCATTACCTAGTGCAATCTTCCGTTTCCTCCTTGCTTCTTATTGCATGTCCCCACCCTTGAACTTCCCTAGGCCAGCACTGAAGCTTCATGCCATCGGCTCTGTGGTCTTGATCCAGGCGGGCCCTGCTGCCTGGCATGGCCGTCCTTCATCTCCATGGCTAGTTTGTACTCATGCGTCAAGACTCACTCCTTCAGGATGACAGAGCTGCTCTTTCCTGGAGCTTGCTCAGAAACACATGTGTGCTTCTTACTAGCTTGCATTGGCTTAACTTAAAGCTAATGCACTTACTGTCTCCATCTTTCTAGACTTTGCATTGTTTAGGACAATTTATATGTTATTACACAGTTCTTTAAAATCTGTCATTCTTAGCACAGTTTCTGGTGCAGAATAAGTGCTTGGTAAATCTTGAATGTAAAGTAACTTTCTTGTCAGTTCTTAACCTAGCATGAAGCCAAATAAATCTTACTTAAATGAGGTAAATGGAATGTGTTATGTAGGACAGCTTGAGATTAACTCAAAGCAGGGATTACTATCACAGCAAAAAGGTTTCTAATGGTGTGAGTAGAAGGCTCCTCCTTGGTCTCTACCTAGGCCATATGACAGAAATGTAAGGAGCAAGGGCTGGGGCATAACTCCATGGTACTTAGCAAACAGGCCCTGAGTTTCATCCCTGCACAGAAGAAAGGAAGGAAGAAAGGGTTAAAGAAAGGGAGGAGGGAGGGAGGGACGAAAGAAGGAAGGAAGGAAGGAAGGAAGGAAGGAAGGAAGGAAGGAAGGAAGGAAGGAAGGAAGGAAGGGAAGAAGGAAGGAAGGAAGGAAGGAAGGAACAGAGGGAGAGAGGGAGGGATGGGGAGAGAAAGGGAGGGAAGGGAAGAGAAAATGTAATCCAGAGCCATGAATGATTTGAAGGGACTGTGGATTGTATCAAGAACTAACCACAAGACACACTAATAAGTTTCCATTAGCAGGATGAATAAAATGAGCAGAGATGATCCAGAGTCACAGGGGAGACACAGGACTGCTGTTTATCAAAGCAATCTCAGATGCTCATCTAGGAGCTACCTGGTCTATAGACACCCAAGACGCCTTCGGGGTCCATCCTGGAAATGAGGAGACAGATTCTCTTGATCCCTCTTTTGAAGATTAGCAAGCCAGATTCCTTACAATGTGTATGGCAGGGCAAGTTGATCAACGCCTGATCATAACCACAGCCCTCACCTGAGTTCTGCAGAGATCACTTCTGCTAGTGTTAGAAAAACTGGATAATGAAAAGAGAGACAAGACTTGGCTCGACAGCACAGACAGGCTTTACTTGGGAACACCCGAGAAGAGCTCTGACCACTTCTGTTACAGACCAGGGGGTACTTTGGGGCCATGGGGTCACTGGAATTCTTTCATTGCAGGGTGACCTGCCTTGCCTCAGGATTGGGCCACTTCAGAAAAGTGATAATCATCCTTGGACAGGTGGTCTGGGTCATTCCAGGAAAGTGACAATGGGGATGGGTAGTCTGCATTATTCCAGGAATATGATAATTGGGAGGGGTGATTAGGTCACTCTTGGGAAACCAAGGGCTACAGTGACATGGCAGTCAGAGTCCAAAAATGAAAGCATTCTGCTTCTAACAGCTGGAGGAAGCTTCTCAACCACAAGGTAGAAAAGAGGATCTGTGTGGAAAGAAGTGTATTAGCTAGTTGCCCAAGTTTAAGAACTGGTATAGATTTATATAGTCAATTAAGAGTGGGAATGTGATTATTTTCTCCAAGTCAGTGAGCACACTTTTGAATGTGAAAGGCCAAACAAAGGGCTATGTGGCATAGACCAGAACTTCTTGGTTTCATCTATTGATTCCTTTATTCACACACTATTTGGCACCAATGGGCCTATTGTCGCCAGCCAGCCTTTGTCGCAAGACTATCACAGAGCAATTTACCACCTTTTAAATATACTGCTTCCAGCATGCATATGTTATTCCAGCACTTGGAAGATTGAAGCAAGAGAATTGTGAGTTCAAGGCCAGCCTAGACTACAAAGAGAGTTTGAGGTCAGCCTGAATTACATGACAATATCCTACTTCAGAAACAACAACAACAACAACAAAACCCACAAAACAAAAGCTAGAACAGAACATAGTAGCATGCATCTGTAATCCCAGCACTTGGGAGGTAGAAGCAGAAGGATCAAAAGTTCAAGACCAACTTCAAATACATAATGAGTTCAAGGTAGACAAGGTTACCTGATATCCTGTCTACAAACAAAATAACGCTGAGCTGGAGTCCCTTATACTATATTTAGGGTTGTGGGTGAGATAGAGGAATTTCATTGCCTAAAAATGTGTGAATTATTTGTCTGTAGTGTCAACCACTTAGCAATTTGATTAAGAAAGGAAGGCAGGAGAGCTTAGCACTCATTTGTATTGTAAACAGGTTAATTCAAAGCATGATTTCCTTTATGAGAACTGCTAGTAGAGCAAAAGTTATATGACTTTGGAATCAGATCCATGTGTCCCATGTGCCAGGCTTTTGTTTGTTTGTTTGTTTGTTTGATTGATTGATTGATTGATTGATTTTTTGAGGTAGGGTCTCACTCTGGTCCAGGCTGACCTGGAATTAATTCTGTCACCTCAAGGTGGCCTTGAACTCAAGGCGATCCTCCTACCTCTGCCTCCCAAGTGCTGGGATTAAAGGCATGCGCCACCACGCCTGGCTGGCTTTTTTTTTTTTTTTTTAATGTACCAACTATATGACCATAAAACAAGTTGCTGAGCTTTCTTGGGAGTAATGTTTCTTTATTTAAAAATTTTGTAGAACAATGGATTATGTTATTGTGTAGATTATACTAGATGTGAAAGTTGGGTCCAGTGTGGTGGCATATGTTCTTAATCCCAGCACTTGGGAGGCAGAGGAGGATCGCTGTGAGTTCCATGCCAGCCTGAGACTGCATAGTGAATTCTAGGTAAGCCTGGGCTAGAGTGAGACCCTACCTCAAAAAAAAAAAAAAAAAAAGAAGGAAATTTTGAAACATTGTGTGTTTTTAGTAATTAATTTAAAGTGTTTTCAAGTATTGATATTTTGTTTAGATGATTTTGGGTTTCTATGTTCATCAAACTTGTTAACCTCACTTTGATGGTCAACATACTGTCTTATTTCAGTCACTTGGACACTCCATGCCATCTGTTCACTTCTGTTGCATATATTTACTGAACTCTTTTCAGATTCAAGTAGCTCTCTAGATTCCGAGGACAGTGTCTGGGAGCATGCCAAGCACCTGGTGGCTACATCACTTCAATTTCATAACAAGACACATTCTAAAGAGAACCAGTGATTTCATTGCCCATAAATAAAATTTATTCGCAGCAATAAAGGAGCACTCATTTATAATACCTGCATGTTTATTTATTTATCCACTTACTCACTTAAAGTTGGACACTCTAAATAGATCATGCTGGCCTTGAACTCACTACGTAGCTGAGACTAGGCTTGAACTTCTGAGCTTCCTGCTTCCACCTCTCAAGTGCTGAGATTATAGCTGTGTGCTACCATGCCCAGCCTAGGTGTTCTTTCAAACTTCCTCTTCTATGTTGAGTCTACATTGCTCATCAGACCTTTTTCCTCTCTTTTAGAGTTTGAAGGTCATCATCTCTATAGAATGAACAGCAGTGAAAACAAGGGCTACATAATCCTCTCTCACTGGTCAGTGTTTGAGTTCCCCTAGGTGCTTCTTGGCTCTTCTCATACTCTGAACTTCATGTAGCTTTCAAAGCCCTTCTGGCCGTTTCTACCTTGCTCTGCTCTAAGAGTCTGCTGCGTTCCCTTCTGTCTTTGGCAACAGGACTTTTAAAATGTGTTTGTAAATGAACTTCAGTTACCTTCTGGGGAGTACCTTGTTGAGTTCTGTCTACTTGCTTGAAACTATGTATCTATCATCTATATATATATATATAGCTATCAATTATGTATCTGTATATCTATCTATCATCTATGTATCAGTATATCTATCTATCTATTATCTGTCATCTAACATCTATCTATCATCTTTCTCTCTGCGCAGTCTTATTTAGAACTTTGGGCCAAGTGCTGAAGTTTTGAAGTTTTCTAACAGCCTTCCTAAAATCCAAGATCACAACAAGTTTCCAGACTGGAGCTAGCCATCAGTAGCCATAAATGCAATGACTCATTTCCTAAAAGTAACATAAAAAAAAAAAGAAAATGAAAAAGAAAGTTGATTTGAGTAACATGTTTTTATTTACCCAGTGTGACAGTTAAAACTCTAATGTCAACTTGATTGGATCAGTAATCAAATAGGTAAGAGGCACACCTCTCGAGTGACATTTCCAGGAATGATTGGGGGTGGGTGGCCCTTCTGGTGTCAACATGGAAAGATTGTCCAGGAGAGCGCAAGGCCTTTGGCCTGGCTCGCAGTGAGCCTCGACCATGCTGTCCCTCGTGGACCCTGGAGTTCACTCAGCTTCATCAGCCTCCCAGAGTGAACGGAAGACCAACAGCTCCCAGGAATCCTCCACAACTCCTTCCAGATTGGGGCTGCTGAGGCATCTAGCCTCACAGGCTTATTAGCTACTGAGTTCTCAAATTCTCTAGCCTGCAGAAAGCCAGGGTTGGACTGCCCGGTCCGTATCCTGTAACCCCTTTATAATACATATTCATTCTCTCGGTTCTCCTAGAGAACACTAATACAATCCGGTAAGTAAATATTACCCTTTGAATATGTAATCAATGAAAATAAATGATCCGTGGTTGTGGTTGCAGTCAAATTCTCATTGCTGGTAGAAATCACCCAACCAAGAGCAGCTGTGGGAAAAGAGGTTTATTTCGGCTCACAGACTTGAGGGGAAGCTCCATGATAGCAGGGGAAAACGATGGCATGAGCAGAGGGTGGACAACAGGAACAGGAGAGTGTGCCAAACAGTGGAATAGCAAAACTGCTTATAACACCCATAAGCCTCCCCCCAACAATACGCTCCCTCCAGGAGGTGTTAATTCCCAAATCTCCATCAGCTGGAAACCTAGCATTCAGAACACCTGGGTCTATGGGGGACACCTGAATCAAACCACTACATCTGACTTGCATTATTCTTTCCTTTTTCTTTCTTTCTTCTTCTGGAATCATTGGAACCAGGTGTGTAGTTTCGCACTTGCCATGTATTTCAGCTTCAACTGGCCATTTCAAGTGTTCCAGTCATTATGTGTTCACGGCTGCCGCACGGCGCAGCCCGCCTTCACACCCAGCATGCAGAAGGCGCTCATGCTGTTCATTATCTTCTTTCAATATGAAATTTCCTACGTCGCATGGAAGCGTTCGATTTGTAAAATTTATGACAATAGATAAAAGTCCCTTAAATTCTTGAAACCAAGCCACTTTTAAGTAGAATTCACCAAAATATGAGCCCAGGTTTTGAGACTTGCTCTTCCTTTCTCATAACCTGCTCACTAGCATGCCTGACGACATCACTGGAGACACTCGCCCCTTCGCAGGGGTGACTAAACACACCCTCCATCTGCTGCTTTTCATCGTTTTTGTCTCAGCTGGTCATTAAAACTCATAGTAGATTAATCTTGCATTAAAAGGTATCTAGCAAACAATCAAAAAACAAGATGTTTGATCTCCATAGAAAGCAAATAAATGCAAAATGAAAAAAAAAAAACAATTGGGTGCTATTTTAACATACTAAATTAGCAATCTTCTTGCAATTTATGAAGAAAATAAACTTTTGAAAATTGTTGTTTTAACACACTGTTGATGCTATCATCTCACCCTTTCAAAAATATTTTGATGATATGAAAAATGATGCTAGATGTAGTTATTCCATTTGATCCTATCGTCAATCTTCAGAGAATCTATCCCGTAGAGATTAGGAGAGACTGGATGTGACATGCATATTCAGGATTATTCATAAAAGTGGAAACAACCTCAACATCCAAATTGGGAAATAGGATAAATAATTCATCCTCTGTTCATGAGGTAGCATAATAAAATGCATTGAAGTTGTGACTATTAAAAACTTACAGTAGTCATAAAAATAGAGGAATGATATATGAGGTGAACAGCATACATAGTTCAGTTGTTGAATGTCTCCCAAAGGCCCATGGGTCAAAGGATTGGTCCTCAACTTAGGAGCCCCTAGAAAGTGTTGCCTACTGGGAAGAATTGAGGTGTATGCCTTCAAAGGGGATGTTGGAATCTACATTTTCCTTCTTATAAGCCAATCACTGAGACATTTATTTTGCTAACTCATTATAAAACTATTGGGTTTTAGTGGCTAAATTAATTTATTTAAGGGATGTTTGTATTCCAACCTAGATGACTGTGTCAGGAAATATAGATGCTGACCAGAAAATAGCATAGAAATGGTAAATCAAGGATCTACAGTCTCGGAGGGCCAACACTACATAGGCCCAATAGATAAAGAAGGAAATAGTTATTACTGAAAGACTGCGACTTGAGCTGGCAAGACGGCTCAGCAGTTAAAGGCACCTGCTTACAAAGCCTAATGGCCCAGGCTTGACCCCCCAGTACCTATGTAAAACCAGAAGCACAAAGTGGTTCATGGGTCTGGAGTTCCTTTGCAGTGGCAGGAGGCCCTGGACTGCACACTCTCTCTCTGTCTCTCTCTGTTCTCTTTCTTCTTTTTTTTTTCTCTCTCTCTGCTTCTTTCTCTGTGTCTCTATCACAAATACTACAAAGCACCCTAGTTTTGACTGGATAGTGAAGAGGGATTTCTGAATAGATGATCATCAGAGACAAGAGAGTAAGCACAAGAGGGAGCCAGGACAGGAAGTGGGGAGAGAAAGAGAAAATTCAGGCAGAAAGCAAGCAAGTATGCAAACACACTTTGAATGGCAGGCTATGGTGTTAATGCATCCTGTGAGGTTTAAGTTTTGGAAACCTGATCCCCTGTGAGATGATATTGGGAGGTGAGGCTTTTCAGAGGCGATTAGCCAGAGCCTTATGAATGTCTTTTGTGTCTACCTTTTCTTTTTTCATTTGCTCTCTGCCTTCCACTATGTGATGCCACCACAAGGTGATTCTCATCAGATGCTGACACCTGTATTGTGGACACAGACACCTGAACTATGAAAAGTAAATTTTGATTGTTTATAAATTAGTCTGTTTGAGGTATTCTCAAACATAAGCAGGAAACTGAGAAGGGACTGAATGCAGCTCAGTATAGCTAAAAACAAGTGTGAAGGGACCAAACCATCATAGTTGTTTTTTGACTTTCCTAATTTTTGTTTCTCATTCTATTTTCCTGATTAAATGTACAAACCCTTCACAATCATGTTACAAGACTTAGTAATCTTGGAACCCTTTGTGCATTTGTTTCTCAATGTGTTTTTTTTTGTTTTTTTTTTTTTTTTTGTTTTTCAAGGTAGGGTCTCACTCTAGCCCAGGCTGACCTGGAATTCACTATGGAGTCTCAGGGTGGACTAAAACTCACAGCAATCCTCCTACCTCTGCCTCCCAAGTGTTGGGATTAAAGGCATGTGCCACCACGCCCGGCTTTTAAATGTTTTTTAAATAGTTATGTACACAGTGTGTATATAGCCATGCTGGTACCATTGTTAGCCTCCTCCTAATCCTCCCATTTATTTGCAAGCAGAGAGCGACAGAGAAAGAATGGGTTCAGAGGGGGCCTCCAGCAGCTGCAAACAAAACTCCAAATGTATATGCCACTTTGTGCATCTGGCTTTATGTGAGTGCTGGGGACTCAAACCCAGGTTGTTAGATTTTCGGGCAAGCACCTCAACTGCTGAGTCATCTCTCCAGCACTCTTGGCCCTTTCTCAAGTGTTCAACTATTCTTGAAGACCAGAGAACATATCCAATATCTTCATGCCATTTCTGAAGGTGGTCAAATGAGTGCTCGTCTTTGTGACATTAGTATGATAAATACACATTTCCATACCCTGGCAGAGCTACCCTGGCATTGTTCATATGAACCCCACTTACATTTCATGGTTTGCATTCTTAAAGAAGTTTTATTAGCTAATATTTGACTTTTACATTGTTACTCATAAATAATATTTACTCTCAACTTTTGATTAACTAAAGCCACCTTAAATTTTATTTTTTAAAGGGTAGTTTTTCAGTTGTGGAATTTGGAGTTAACAATTCAATTTTCTCTTTTCCCCTCTGAATCCAAAGCCTCACCCATGCTAGGCAAGCACCCGACCCCAACTCTTTTTTTATACTTTTTTATTTTATGACAGGTCTTGCTAAAATGTCTAGGCTATCTTCAAACTCACTCTGTAGCTTAGGCTGGCCTTGAACTTGTGATTCTCCTGTGTTGTAGCTTGTTTCATGTTGCTGTGACAAACACCCAACAAAAAGCAGCTAGTGGGAGTCAAAAAGGTTACTTTGGCTTACACACTCTAGGAGAAAGCCCATGATGGTGGGGGAAAATGTGGTATGAACAGTGGCTAGACAACACAGCATCAGGTTGACAACAGCAGCAGAACAGTGAGCCAGACCATCCAGGTCTTCCCCCAGCAACACACCTCCCAAATTACCAACAGCTGAGGATCAAGCATTAAAAGCATTAATTTATGGTGGACACATGACTCAAACCACCTCCATCTTCCCAGAAGCTGGAATTACAGGCCTAGCTAATTCAACTCTTCAAACATGCCACTTCCTGGCAGGCTGTCTTGTATTGTTTTTCATGAGAAGTCAATGATCATTCTTATTTATGGAAGATTTCTGTCCATTATTTTTATAAGTAGCTCCTCTGGCCCATGTTATTGCTGTGCTTTTCCTGTGACCCTGGAAACACATATGCCATTCCACTTGATAATGCCATAGTAGACCACTGAAAACTTTTTTTTTTTATTGTGCAAAGTTAAGTTTATGTTGCTCAGCATTAAAATATTCTTGGGCTTTTTCTGCCTTGTCTAATCTTCTACTTAATCCACCCAAGGGTATTTTAATTTCTGACAGTTTTAGTTTCAGATTTTCTATATATATAATTTAAAGGTTTTGATTATTTCTCTGTTGGAATTCATTCAAAACGCCCATGTGTTCTTTCAATCCTCAAATTAAGTTTTAAAAACTCAGGGCACGTTTTTATTTCATGATTCTATCTCCTGGTTCATCTTAGGTCTGCTCTGTTTGGCTTTATTTTCTCCTATGATTAGTCAAAGTTTTTCAGTTATTAACATGTCTAATACTTATTTATTCCTGCTCTGGTGCCCCAAATTTGGATTTGATGCCTTCCTTTAATCACTGTTTAGTTTTAATCTCTCTGGTAATTCGTTCATTGGTGAGTCATCTTAACTTTGGGCTGTCTTGGACAACCCCTGGGCTGTGTATTAGTGCATTAGTTTTGTTTGTTGGTTGGTTAGGGTATTTTTTTTTTTTTTGAAGCAGGGTCCCACTCTACCTCAAGATGATCTAGAACTCACTCTATAGCCCAGGCTGGCCTAGAACTCATACTGATCCTCCTACCGCAGACTTCTGAGTGCTGGAATTGAAGGTATAACCCACCACACCCACTTTCCTATTTTTAAATCTTCGTTTACACTTCAAGGATTTTAGACAATCTAAAGACTTTATCATTACCACGCAATTCTGTTTAAGAAAATTTTCATTATTTCCCTAAATTTCTACTTGCAGTTAATTCTAGCTCCAAGTTTACTATGTGTTTATTTGTAGGCTGACTGGCTATAAAGTTATCTTTTCTGAATTTGCATATAAATTGAATATCTTTTGTACACATTGTCTTTCACTGATTATGCTTGAGTTTGGTACATTGTATGCCATATATAGTAGTAGCCATTCCTTTTAATTCTGGATATACAATTCCATTGCACAGATACACCAGCTTTGTTTATCCAATCACCAGTTGAAAGATAGATAGTTGCTGGTACACGCCAGCTCTCAGGAGGCAGAGGCAGGAGGATCGCCATGAGTTTGAGAGTTTCCTGAGACTACATAGTGAATTCCAGGTCAGCCTGAGCTAGAACAAGACCTTACCTCAAAAAAAAAAAGAAAGGAAGAAAGAAAAAAAGAAAGTTACTTAGTTACTTGGTTTTAACACATTTGGGCCTCTAGCTGTTGCAAATGAACTCCAGACCCATGCAACATGCTGTGCATCTGGCTTTATGTGGGTACTGGGGAACTGAACCTGGGTCCTTTGGCTCTGCAAACAAGTGCCTTCATGGCTAAGCCATCTCTCCAGCCCCATCATTGTTTTAATTTACACTTTCCTAATGACTAGTGATGATGATGAGCTTATTCATTATACTTTAAAAAATTTTTTTTTGTTCATTTTTATTTATTTATTTGAGAGTGATAGAGAGAATGGGAGCACCAAGGCTTCCAGCCACTGCAAACAAACTCCAGACGCATGCGCACCTTTGTGCATCTGGCTAACATGGCTCCTGGGGAATCGAGCCTCGAACTAGGGTCCTTAGGCTTCACGGGCAAGTGCTTAACCACTAAGCCATCAAAACAAAGAATATATTCAAATGTTTTACCGTCATTATATCTTGTCACCTGTAATTGTTTATATTTTTCTCTATGTATGTCTGTGCACGTACACACACATATGCATGCACGCTATGGCCCATGAACTTCTGGATTCTTATGATATCCCTTCACACTGGGGTCAGAGATGTGTGCAGCACTTTACATGCAGTGTCCCCAAGTGTTGGGGAATTGAACTTGGGCTGACAAGCTTGCACACAGTAATTTGAATAACTTTTACAAAGTGGCTTCTCTGTGATTCCAAAAAAAAGTGTCTGAGGTCTGAAGTGAAAACACTCCGCTCTGGTGGTCAGAGCTTAAGGCCTTCCAAGCCCGGTCTGAGCTGCGGTGTCCGAGCTTGGTTCACAGCCCCTGTGTGCAGCTTCTCTGCCTGCAGTCATGGCAACCACTCAGAGGAACCTGGGCACCAGGTCTTCTCTGCATACATAGTAGAGGCCGCAGCAGCCCTGATGACACGGCTTTCTCCGCCCGTGCTGACCACTGCTGTCCAACGAGGTGATCTTGCTTGGAGAGTGAAAAGTTACCCAGACAGGAAGACAAGCTGAAGGTAAGATGGATCCCCATGTATGTGTTCCTCTGTATTTCAGATGTCAGATCTGTGGGTGTACATACTGTCTAATGCTTGGAAACACTAACCTCATTTAGTCCACTATGGTACTTGATTCCTTTGTATAGTTAAATCCAACAGCTGTCACTTGGTCATGTCCCTTCTATTTTAATAGCAAAGTATGAAATTTCACATCCAGGTATATGTGTGTGTGTGTGTATTAAGTTTTAGCTTGAAACTTTGTGAGAATTCCATTGCTTTTCACTCTCAAATAGATAATGACTTCTTCTAATAAGATCTTTAATGTTGCAATAAAATGTGAAGACATACCACTTTCCAGCCAAACCCATTATTGTACAGAACAATTAAGTAATCACATAGAAAAGTTCTGATTTTATTGATAGAATTTTAAACCTATTGGTATAAAGTGATTTTGATTCTATTCTGACTGCCTTATCGAAAGAGAAAATGCAATTGTAAAAATCTCATCTGTGACAACAGATGGATACAAAAAAGGCTACAGTTCAAATTTAAGAGTCTAATAAAAGGGGAAATGAAAGAAACCATCAATAGCCTCATTATCTTGATCATAATAAAATTAAAATGCAAATACGGTCTGCCAAAATGGAATTGTTTGTGAATGCCTCATTAATGGATAGCTATGAATATCAATAAAAACATACATTTTTTTGCATTGTTCTGGCCGAGTGGCATGAAGTTTGTTTGGGCCTGTTTTCAGTTTAATGATATTATAATAGTAAGTAGGTGAAAAAGGAAACAATTTCTGACATTTTCACTGAAGGTTCTTAAAGATATTCCTATCTAACCCTTTAATAGCTAACATTCTAAGAAATTCCAGATCAATCCATACGTCTATCCACTATACTCTCACTACAAAGGCCTTTAGAGATCCACATGAGGGCTTCATAGCAATCGCTTTGCTTTCTTGAGCCAGAAAAACACTCCCTTGGGCTGGAGAGACAGCCCAGTTGACCTGAGTTCAGTGCCCAGAATCTACATAAATGTACACATGGCATAGATGTGCCCACCTGTAATCTTACAGCTGGGAATGCAGAGAAAGGAGGATCTCTGGGACTGGACACTAGCCTAACCTCATCTATGAGCTCCAGCCAATGACAGACTGTCTCAAAGAAGTGTACAATGTTTCTGAGCATGATATGCCAAGGTTTCCCTCTGTCCTCTAAACACATGTATGTGCACCATACATACATGTAACACACACACACACACACACACACACACACCAAAAAGAAAAGGGAAGCCATCCCCACATTATGTATCAGTGTTCCCAAGTAGCATGGCCTGACAGAGGAATAGTCTCCCATTATATTCTGACACATGGTTTCTTCTGCCCCAAAATATCACTATCTACCTCTTTATCATCTGTGTATCTATCAATGTATCCTCTATCTATAAATGTGTCCATATTTACAAGGTGATTTTTGTCCAGAACCCTGCCACTGCATTCCCTTAAAGGGATAATGAGTTTAACATAATCTAGAACTTTTCATTTTGACTTTCTTAAACTATCTATATCTCAAACATTGTATCTTCTTTACACGGACAATTATGACCATAGATTCCATGCCTGGTTTTGTGTTTCTAGTATCATCAAGTCATATAACAAAAGTATTCAGATAGTTTTAATTTCAGACTCTAGGATGTATGTGTACTACAATATGGTTTTGCGTGACTGATGGTGGCTGGGCAGAATCAAAAAATGAGTTGAAATCACTTTGTCTAATAATGAAATGAACATATTTTATAAATGTGAAAAAAAAACCTGAAAGATAGTCAACAAAAAAAGAATCAAGAATAAAGACATCTGGATTCTGATAGAAGTAGAATAAGGTTAATCTATTTGATTAGGACTTTATTATCACTTCAATTTCTCAGCTAAGAAATAACAGCTTATATCTGATAGGTCACTGCAGAACACTTCTCTCAGAACTCCCTATGCCTTTCATAATACAGACATTTGCACAGGATATTTAACAACACAAGAGGGTGCTGAAGCCGAGGTTTGCTCCATGGGAAAGGAGCTGAGCCCTCTAAGTAGGCCTTTTCTTCCCCCCACCCCCTTTCTCTCTCTCTCTCTCTTTCTCTTTGTTTTTCTTTGATCCTCTCTCTCCTTTCCTCTCCTCACCTCTCCTCTCTTCTCCTGTCCTCTCCTCTCCTGTCTCCTCTCCTCTCCTGCCCTTTCTTCTCCTCTCTTCTACTCTCCTGTTGCCTCTCCTCTCCTGACTTTTCTTCTACTCTATTTTCTTCTACTCCACCCTCCTTCCTTCCTCTCCTTCCCCTATCAGCTCTTCCCCTCCCCTCTGCTCTCCTCTTGCCTCCTCTCCTGGTGTTTAATGTGTCTGGTTAATTTTCAGGGCCTGTTAAGATCAGTAAAAACACCAGCTTTGATTTACCATGTTGATGTACAAGTTCTCATCTCTCCTTAAATTGCCCTGCCTGTAAAAGGATTGAAACTAGGGCTCATCTGTTCCTCTAGTTTCTCATCGCACTTGGGCCTAAATTTTTCCTCAAGGTTTTGTAGAACTCATTTTTCTTAGCCATTCCAGTTTTCTAGGCATTTGACCTTGACTTACATTTGTTGACCTCTGAACCCGACCAGGCTGCTGTCGTCACTCTATAGCTCTCTTCCCACACCAGGCAATCACACATTGCTGATGCGGTTGCCCTTGAAATATTCTTTCCAGCCGACTTGGTTGACTATCATTTATCACAGATTTCCCACAACTTCTCTTTTCCATACATGACCTTTCCAACATTCCATGGCAATGGCCTCTAAGGTAATACTCTGCTAGAGTTGGTCTTTGACGTTATTTTGCAGCTTCATTTGAAAAACTTAGAAGCCCTTTGGTGATAAGATGTGCTTTCTGAGTGACTGAGGAGGGTCCCCTCCTGAGCTGGCAGCCTGTCCTGCACCCACAGAGTCACCCCAGGAATAATATCAATAAAGACATCATCTGATGCAGAAGGGCTTAGCTGGTGAGGCACATGTAATGTACTTCCCCACTGGATCTTCCTCACTGACTCTTGTGACGGGTGAAGCCTACATTATCCCGCAAGGGGGACAATGTTGAAGAGCAGAGATCACAAGTCAAAGTGAACCCAAGTTTTAAGTCCAGCCTGACCCCAGGTAATCCTCCCCCTGGGCCAAGACCTGGTCACTGCATCGTGTCATCTTTCCCTTCTGAACAAACAGGCATTTTCTTCATTCTTAAACTAAAATGAAAACTTTACTTGACATCACTATGAAAGCCAATTTAATATTAATAGGTCAAATGATTATAACTTTGGGGATCTGTGTCACAGTTGTCAATAATCCTGCCAGCTCTCTGATCTGTACACTGATGGGCCTTCGCTTTTACCTTCACGTCCTCGCACAAAAGCAATTTCTGTGTGAGTTTCACCATATATCTTTTTAATTTGCTCTTATTTCTTCATTTCTTTTAAGAACAACAATAAAAATGGTAATGATATATGTGAATTGTCTTCTCTGTCATCTGAAGAGCTCCCGGAATTGATTTCGAGGTATGTTTCAATCATCATCTTAAATTGCTTTTATTCTTTTCATCACACATTGTTCCTTAGTGTGAATACAGAAGATACTTGCACCTTCTGGACCAAAGTATGGGTCGGTCTAACTTTCAAGTATTCGGAGCAGAGAATTAAAGTACAGAATCATAGCATTTGTATATCCAGGGCATTTGGCTTAGGGAGGAGCAGCATGAGGTGTTCCATTCTCTCTCTCTCTCTCTCTCTCTCTCTCTCTCTCTCTCTCTCTCTCTCTGTGTGTGTGTGTGTGTGTGTGTATGTGTGTGTGTGTGTTCTGATGGTGACCTCAGTCTATCTGTAGATAGAAAGTGGCTTCTATTGCCTGTTCCTCAAATGTAGTTCCCCTTTCAGATAGATTACCAGATTCGTGTTTTACGACATGACGAGAACTAAGGCTATAGGTTTTTTGTTTTTGGGTTTTTTTTTTATTTTTTTTTTATTTTTTATTTTTTTTTTAAATTTATTTATTGGAGAGCGACAGACACAGAGAGAAAGACAGATAGAGGGAGAGAGAGAGAATGGGCGCGCCAGGGCTTCCAGCCTCTGCAAACGAACTCCAGACGCGTGCACCCCCTTGTGCATCTGGCTAACGTGGGACCTGGGGAACCGAGCCTCGAACCGGGGTCCTTAGGCTTCACAGGCAAGCGCTTAACCACTAAGCCATCTCTCCAGCCCCGGTTTTTTTTTTTTAAAGCATTTTATTTATTTATTTATTTAACAGGGAGAGAGGGAGAGAGAGAAAAAACATCCGTGCATTATGGCCTCCAGCCACTGCAAAGGAACTCCAGATACATCTCCTTGTGCATCTGGCTAACGTGGGTCCTGGAGAAGTGAACCTGGGTCCCATGGTTTTTCAGGCAAACACCTTAACTGCTAAGCCATCCCTCCAGCCTCAAGGCTACATTTTTAAAGGTTCTTTTTTGTTTATTTATAAGAGAAAGAGAGAGAGAGAGAGCAAGCATGGATGTACCAGGCCCTCCTGCCACTGCAAACGATTTCCAAACGCATGTGCCATCATGTGCATCTGGCTAACCTGGGTTCTGAGGAGTCAAACCGATGTCCTGAGGCTTCACAGCCAAGCACTTTAACCATTAAGCCATCTCTCCAGCCCCAAGCTGACATTTGGACAGAAGTGAGCTCTCACCTTTCCACACTTGCATCAGTGTATCAGCAACTTGTATCAGTGTGTCCGCATACAGTGTAACAATCATATGCTAATGAACTGACTTGAGTGGGAATCACTGAGTTGTTGTTTGAACGTGTTTCTGTTGGCTCGAGGATTGGCTGGAAGTCCCCAGCTGCTTCTCTGTTGGGTTCCCTCAGTTGTGCTCTACAGTACTAGACTGGTAAAGTTCATGAGCCAAGAAAACGTAATGTCCTCAGAACGATAAAGCTACCTGCTTGCTTAGTGCATCTGCTTTTACCTTCACTTGGCTCTGTTGGCCTAGGAGCCTGAGCTGGCTACCACCGTTGCCACACAGCTCTGTCTCCCCCGGTGAAGTAACACACTTGGACTGGAAGTCGTTTTCCTAGTCTACTCATCAGTGACTACCATTTCCAATAGCAGCTTCTTTCATATTAATGGAAACAGACATCTTCAGTTATTGACTATCAATCTCATAAATTTTTTAGCATTTTAGAATAAGAGCTAAGATAATCCAGAAAGAAAAGAATTTGTGGTTTCCTCTGTATAGACCAGAGGGCGGCCTACATTATGTCAGTGCTTGAGTAAAAGTTTTATAAAAGGAAATTACATGGTGTTTATGAAATTCAGGAAACATTGACTATCTTTCTCATCTTTCATACCAGCACATCTATTTATAACTACTTATTAAGAAATTTATAAACAATAGTAATTTGGAGAAGCTGACAATTATCAATTCTGTAGATAATTGTTAAATACCTGGTATAAATAGATATATTTTCTTCTTTAAAAATATTGAAAGCTTATAATTATAGTTTAAACACTAAAGAACTTTAAATTTTCAGTAGATGAAAATTAAAGATTGTGAATCATTGCAAGTGTAGATTGCCATGAAAATAATGGAATTTTAATTTAAATTCATACATTCATCTCTTTTAATGATGAGCTTTGCAGCTGGAATTTAATATGGTGAAATCAAACTGTATTATATAAAGACACAATACAAATATGCTCAGACTTTCTGGGGCTGTGAGCAAGTACTTATCCATTCTAAGCTTTGGTGTCTTTAACTGAAGAGTGTTAACCTCATGGCATTAAGGCTGGCCTCCTCCAAAGCATGTGCTAGACATTTAATCCTCAAATTCATAGTACTTGGGGCTGGAGAGATAACTTAGTGGTTAAGGCACTTGCCTGTGAAGCCTAAGGACCCAGGTTCAATTCCCCAGTACTCACGTAATCCAGATGCACAAGGTAGCACATGCATCTGGAGTTCTTTTGCAGTGGCTAGAGACCCTGGCATGCCATTCTCTCTCTCTCTTTCCCTCTCTATTTGCTTCTTTCTCTCTCACTCACAAATAAATGAAAAATAAAATGTTTTTAAAATGTATGGTAGTTGGAGGCAATTAGGTAATGAAAATCCCCACCTTAGAGCTGCTTATAAAAGGGCTAAAGGCTGTAAAGCTTGATTTGATTACATTTTCTTTCAAAAAAAAAAAAGGTATTACTTGTAAGTAATACTGTAGAAGGAAAACTACCGTGCTCATGGGATAATAGAAAGGAACAGTCAACAGAATAATGAGAACAAGCTTGGTCAGAAGCTTATGTGCTCTATGCTTCTATTCTCCTTAGTGTGAGAAGGAGAAATGTGCTATGACTTAATAGCAAAAACTACTGGACCACATTTTGAAACAAGGTGGAGCCAATCTATGAAAAGGCGGTGAGACCCAAATCACTCTATCTTCTGGTTCTGACCATGTGAAATCAGGCAAAACTAAACTCCCTTCTCATGGACTGTCTCAACCTTAGCCTGGAAGGAATGAGTGGCTTGTTTCAGAGGCAAGAATGTTGAATAGTGTGGGAGCAAGACCACAGCAAACATGTTGGTCATGAACCTGAGCCATTTGTTCCATGATAGAAGTTGACATTTGGGTCTACATCTTCCTATTCATTTGTTCTCTCTTTAACAGGAATGAGTATATTATTCGTTTTCATTTAATTTTTATTGGGGAGAAAGAAGCAGGGAGAGAGAGAGAATTGGTGTGTGAGGGCCTCCAGCAGCTGCAAATGAACTCCAGATACATGCATCACCTTCGACATCTGGCTTATGTGGGTCCTGGGGAATCAAACCTGGGTCCTTTGGCTTTTCAGGCAAGCACTTTAATTACTAAGCCATCTCTCCAGCCCAGTATCTTATTCTTTATTCCATCAAATATAGCATTCTATGAATGTGGTCCTCAGTGCCTCTTCTGGGACACATCTATCCTGTTAGCTTTATGTATCCTTCCATGAATTTTCCTATGTTTTTGCATAAACACATTACTTCATAAATCTACACTCCGCTTGGGTATCTCCCTTTGCTTTTATATGCAACATGGGATTTTTTTTTCTGCAGCTAGTTATTTTTATCTCACAATATATCTTGGACACCTACTCATTTATGTAATATTTCTCTTTTTAATCAGGCTTAGATTTTTAAAGAAGAATGCCATAGTTATTTAGGCATTACTCTACTAAGCTACATTTAGATTGATTACCATTTCTTAATACATATAAAAAGCCACAGAATTAATTATCATTGTTCACGGCTTATTGACAAGTGTTCCTCTAGGGTCGACATGGGAGAATGAGGGCTGACAAAACATAGAATTCAAGTTTCATTGTAATGAATGCTACTAAGTTTATTATTTTTATGTTTTTCTAAATGGCTTCATCCAGTCAGACCTTGCTCTGCCAGGTGTATCTGAAGCTACTGAGTCCTCCACTCATCTCCTATCGCAACCAGGCACGCTCAGGTCTTTCAATCTCATTTCTGTTGGGCCTTGAGGGGCCCGGATGTGAGGCCTGGTGGAACTTCCTGAGCATAGCTCAAGTTGGCGACCTGCCTCTGGCCAGCCAGGACTCAGCAAGACAATGGCTTCTGGCCTGCCACTTCCGCGCAGGAGTTGGAATTATCATTTCAATAGTCGCAGTTTACTATTGGCTCTTACCTCTCCCCACCTGGGCCTAGAATCCCCGCCTTCGTTCTCAACACTATATAGGCAACCGCCTGTAACAGTAAAGTGAGTTCCTGCTTCCACAAGGCTCCCGAGTCTGTGGTTCTTCTCCGGTGACTAGGAGAGGTTCTGAGCCGCCGACGTTCACCCTCTTCCTCAACCCCTGGGGAGGAACCAGCGGCCTGCTCCCTCCTCAGCGCTACCTGCCCACAGAGCCTGGCACATCTTACCTTGCCTTTTATTTCCCCTCATTTCTATTGGAAGTCTTTTTCTCACATTTGTATTTTTCCTGCCATTACTTGCATATTCTTAACTTTTAAGCATTTTTCTTATTGAGCCATTTGGCTTCTTACTGACTTGCCAAATATTTTAAGTATGCTTGGGAAAATAATCATATCAGATATCTAAGACAAATATACTCCCCCCCCCCCATCTAAATTACTGTCAGCATCTATCAGCATTTTAGTGACTTGGGGGAGTACCAAATTTATGAGCTGTCATGAGTTTTGTGTTTCTTGTTTTACTTGAAAGCACTTATGCTACATCCGTGTCATACGGCATTGTGCCCAGACATCTTTCCATTGCTATGACACATATTCGAGATGATAGCTTACAAAGAGGAAAGGTTCATTTTGGCTTGTGGTTTCAGACCATGGTCACTTGGACCCACTGTTGTGGGCTCATCATGAGGTATTCTAAGAGGGCACCCTTGAACAATGCTACCTCATGGCCACCAGGCATCCAGATAGGAGAGGAGAAGGGAGGGGAGGGGAGGAGATGATTAGGTAGAGTAGAGAGAGGAGGAGAGGCCAGGAAAGGGGAGGGGAGGGAAAAGTAGGGGAGAGGAGGGAAGGGAAGGAGAGGTCAAGAGAGGAGAGAAGAGGACAGGAGAGGAGTGGATAGGAAAAAGGTCTGGGGTCTCAATATCTCTTTTCAAATGTGTGTTCCCTTGGCACTCCTGGCTGTCTAATGGTTAGGCTTCGGCTCTCACAAAGGTGTGCTCCCAATGGTCTTTTTACCTCTATCCTTCCTCTCCTAAGGGTTCCATTACCATCCAACAGAACTACAGGCTGGGGATCAGCTTTAGGTCTAGGAGCTGAAGATCCAAACCATAGCAAGTATTCTTTATTTTTTCCAGATAAATGCATAACTTCCCGTTTTGTCATTCCATATATAAATATTATCTTGAGCATTTTGAGTCAAAAGTCACAAGAAACCTAAATGTAGGCAGGATGTGGCAGTACACACTCTTTGGCAAAGCATTTAGTTATCATAAAAATGTACAATACTATTAATTGCTTTAGAATACCAATGCTTTAATTTTCTCAAAGCCCTCTTCAGCTGAGGACCGAGAAGAAAACTGAGGCACTGTAAATGCAGCTTAGACAATTAGCTGGCCTGTTTATCTAACTGGGTCTGCATTTAAGCAGTCTATTCTTAAGCATGTGGTTACTTGCTTTTGTCATTCAATACTTAAAAGAATCCAACATTAAGCTTGTGTTTTGATTTGACAAACAGATAAGGCAAAGACCATGGAAACTCTAAATACTGATATTGCTGCAATGTGTAAATTATAAACCTTGGGATTTTATTTTGCAAATGCATCATTTCTCATGCATACTCCATTATGTCCTAAATCTGGGAAATGACTTATTACAGTGAGGGGTACAATCCCTGCCCACAGAAATAAACCTTGGGCAGTGATTGAACTAATTGTTTCATATTCCAGTGAACATTTGACTTGGGTCCAATCTATAGGGTGAATTTTAAAAAATGTTCCTATTTTACATGATATAAACAATTCATATTACTTTGTAAAGCATTTACAAACACATTCAGCATGTATACTCTAGGCTGAAGGAGTTCATTTAAATAGCTAAGATAAAATAATAGCAACAAAAGCTTTCAGTGCCTTAAGGAGATCTGTCAAGGGAAACATTTGATCTGTTTCAGGTGAAATTCTAAAGAACTCATGACTCCACCTATAGCAGAAACCTTACATGTTTTGACTCCACAGTCTGTCCTGTCTTTCAGGACCTTCCTTTTTTCACCCCTTTTTTGAAGGATTTAGAAAAATGACAACAAAGGGTTGGAGGAATTTGTTTAGTCACAAAACAAAACAAACAGAACATTTTTTCTTGGATAGATCCCTGGGGGCCTGTGTCAGTCTTGATCTTTATCTCAGTTTAAGGGACTTCAGAGCTCTGACCTGAGGCAGTTCAGGTTGCTTAAGCATCAAAGAAGGTGGACATGTTGTACACTATTTGCAAAACAGAGGCCAAGAAAATATTTTATTAAACACTGAGCTGAACAGTCTTTAACAAAGAGAAGTTTGTAGTGATATGAGACTCAACTTTTCTTTGGTGATGTTTTGAAAATATTTTTCTCTTCATACTCATAGAATATTTTTGAAGTACAGTTCATTATTATCACCAATATTATGAATGCAAAAGGCTCCAACTTTTGTAGAGTATGAAATGGTGCAAGTAATTTTATCCAAGTAGTTAATTTATTTTTAATGAAGATTGGATTTTTGAACCAGTAATTACTATGATTGCACACGAGTGATTAATAACCAGATTATTTGCATGATATTGTAAAACACTTCTTACCAAACATGAATATCAGAAGAACTGAAAATATCTTGCTGTCCCAAAATAACTAGATCCAGATATATCCAAGGATACAAATATTAAATCTAAACAAGTCTTAACATTTGACCTTATGGGGCAAAAATAAGCCTTGCTATTAGCAAAGAAAACTAAGCATGCCTGGCTAATTGACTGATCGTAAAGCTGAGTTTTCCTTCCATGACTGACCTCCAGGAATGCCAAGCCCCATCTTCTGCCCAGCCTGCAGTCCTCAGGTACCATTTGGCAACATTCACTGGTAAATAATGAAACAGAAACGTGCTGTCTTCAAGTAACTACAAACAAATGAAAGATGGCTTGTGTCAAAAAAAGAAAAAAAAAAACAAAGAGTAACCAATGCCTGTAGGTCTTTATGAAATATTTTCTTAGACTCTACAAATATGTGGTCAACAAAGGATACCAAAAAAAGTACAATGGGAAGAAGACAGAAGAGGTTAAACTCTGTATACTGCCCTCTATTGGCTTATGCTGGGATAGTGAAGCATTTGTTATTCATGTCATTTTTGTTTCTTACCGCTTTTGTAAATAGAAATTTAAAAAAACATATTTGTTTACTTCTAAATTTCCTGTGACAGCTTTCTTTTCACTCTAATTAAATTATCACATCAAAGAAGCTGTTGGAGAAATATGTTTAAACAATTGTTCTGTCAAAGTAACAAAAGTTGTTCTATTTCTTCCTGGAACTATTTCAGAACTTAAGGACATAATAATGCTACTATAATAGACTAGATTGTGTTTGAACCATATCTGGACCCAAAACAATGTCATTCTGTGTTCATTTTTCTTCCTTTCACTCTAACTTTTATTATCATAAGACATGTAACAGAGACATTTTACTGAATAATGATTAATAATTGAAACCTAATGCACTTGGAAATTTACATGTCTAATGCTTGATTAGAATTGTCACTTTGGATTACACTTTTATCTCCCACTGTTTGGATTAAATGTTTATTATTATGGCTTCTATTATATCAACTGTGAGAAAGGGCATATAAAAAGGTTATAAAATCTTATTATCTGCACAAATATGCATGGTATTGGACATATTCATTTCCGAAGGAAATTTAAAAGGAATTTTTTCTGAATGCTAAGTAGACTTTCACCTAAAAAATGAATGCAATATAACAGAATCACTGCAAATCCTTTCCAGTAAAGCAACGTGGTACAGTGGAAGAGCCGAATTTTTGAATACCATCCTTGCTACTTAATTAGCTTTGTAACCCTGAACAATTTTCTCAACCATAAAATGTGAATAACATCATGTAGTATCTGTTGTAACTAATAAAAATGTTGTGTTCCATATAATGTGACTTATTGATACTCTACTATCATGCAAAGAGCATCATCTATGTACAATCCCCAAACTAGTATGAATATTCTATTATTTAAGAAAATTTACCTGGTATTCATAATTAGCTCTCCAATATTTTTTGAAGCTAGGCGACTTTACTGTTTAATTTGATTGGCATTTTGTAGCATTTATTTAATGTTAAATTAATTAATTTATTTATTTAAGAGAGAGAGAGAAAGAAGCAGATAGAGAGAAAGAGAGAATGGGCACACCAGGGCCTCTAACCACTGCAAATAAACTCCAGACGCATGTGTCCCCTTGTGCATCTGGCTTACGTGGGCCCGGAGGAATCAAACTGGGGTCCTTAGACTTCGCAGGCAAACACCTTAACTGCTAAGCCATTTCCCTAGCCCTTGTAGCATTTAATTAAATCACTTACACCTCTTCAGAGGTAGGTATATAGTAAAGATGGTGGGAAAGTAAATAATAATAACAAATATTTACGTAGGTCTCTAACTCCCAGTTTTCCAGCATTTCTTCATATGAACTTCTTTCTTCCATCAGAAACAATGTGGAATGTTAAAGAACAATTCTTTTATTTTTTATTTTTTATAATTAACAATTCTATGATTGTAAACAATATCCTGTGGTAATTCCTTCTCTCCCCCACTTTCCCTTTTGAACCTCCACTCTCCATCATATCCCCTCCCCCTCTCAATCAATCTCTCTTTCATTTGATGTCATCATCTTTTCCTTCTATTATGATGGTCTTGTATATGGTAGTGTCAGGCACTATGAGGTCATAGATATCCAGGCCATTTTGTGTCCAGAGAAGCATGTTGTAAGGAGTCCTACCTAGGCCCACTCCATGGGAGGGAATACATCCCTGATACTGAAAACCCACAACAGGGGTAGGCATGAGCCCTAGGGGTGTAACTTTTGCTGCTGTCTCACTAAATGCATATAGTATGCTCATCAAACTGCCCCGTGAACACTTCTCTTAACGTTCATACCCACATATTAATGCTACTCTCACTTTTTTGTTAGAGAACTTTCTCTTTTCAGATGGCAGTGACCTTGGGATGACTCAGAAGAATAATTCTTAAGTGTGTGAAAATATCTAATGTGACCAATATATATGAGGGGATAAGACCATCTTAGAGAATGAAAACAAATTAGCAAATGTTTATTAACTATAATAGGAACTTTCAAGTTACGTCTGAAAGGCTGAAATCACAAAACGAGTCGAATTTGACTCATGACTATGGAAGAAATAAGGTATTGGTCCTTCAGCCAGATCCTAGAATGTGAATGGATTATGGATACAGTTTTGGGCTCTTCTCTGCACCTGCATCTGCCCAGACCAGAGCCAGTTCTCAAAATTCCACTCCTGGGAGTAGGATGCAGGACTCCCCTCAAAAACAAGTGAAGGGAAAAGTTACAAATGTCCTTTCTTGCCTGATCCTGGTGTAGCTTTAAGGACTGATGGGAACGACACTAGAACTTCCCATCCTGATGTCTAGCCAGAAGCCTAATATGGTCACCAGACAAGTGCTTGGGCATTTATGCAGAGTGCTGGCTTGTTGGCCATGACTTTCCATCAGCTTCTTGCTGTAAAATGAACCTTGGTTTTTTACCATAAAATAGCGAGGGGCATGGGATTCCCCTTACAATAGCCCACCCAAGCTTCTCTCATAAGCCTTGCTCCCACTACAAAGACAGCTTCCTTATTATTTCTGCTGCTATGGTTCTCCTGAGCTACTTTCTTGGATGTCACAGACACATCCAAGCTGTCCTGCTTCCAGCCTTCTCCTAAGGGCTGCTCTGAACTCGGCCTCCAGAGTGGGACGACCTCACAATGTGCTCATTTACCTGCATCTTGTTCAAACTCAGAATCCAGAAATCCATCGGCAGAAGTAGCCCAGGGTGCTCTGCTCATGAGTGGCTAGGTTTTACCTAGGTCCAAATCATGTATTCTCATTCTCAACATCCCACTTTTCCTGGCAGGCCAGGGAAATGGTAGAAGTGAAAATTCTGTGTCATTTAGTACAAAATTTCAACCCTGCTAGAGCTTTGTTTTCCTGTGTTTGTTGTTGTTGTTTAATTCTGTCTCACATTCAGTTTCTCTCTTCAGGTGACCAGACCCCCTTGGATTGTGATTGACCCTCAAAATGATGGCTAAAGTGGCTTGGCAACAGACAGCTTGAGTCTGCTTTCTCCCCGCCTCTGCATTTCTTCTCTCTCTCCCTGATTTTGAGGTCCTGTGAGCACTATTGGTCATGAGCACATTGGAGAGAAGAGGAAGGAGACCTTTTGGGTCTCAAGCCTGTGTGCTCTTCTCAGAACTGTGTTGTTGTTGACCCATGGAGCACCCTCTGAACCAGGGAAGCACCAAAGGTGCTGATCACCCTTAAATACAGCTGTAGTTCTCCAGGAAAGCATTACAGCCATATCCGATGTCTTGGTCTCAGTATCTTCCATGGTCCTGAATATCAGCTTATGTGTAGCAAATGCTGCTCACTACACAATCCTGGCATCAAATGCGAGCTCCAGGGCCACAGGGCGAGGTTTTGTAATGTCTATGCAATGCCACTTCCTTTTCTATGATCTGAGGAGATCCTTCATGCTTAGAAGACAGAAATAAGATCATAAATGGTGCACGTATCTTATGTCTGGCTCCTCCCCATAACGTTCTTCCCATTTATTGTCTCTGCTTCAGAAAACCCTTCCAAGGCCAACGTTAAATGTCACACTGTACTTGAAGCATTCTCTGACCAGCTCAGACAGAGCTCTTCATTTGCATTCCTACTTGACTGTACCACTTTATGTCACTCCAGATTCTATGCATCTTGCTTACTTACTCTGCACAGCTTAAGCTCCTGGAAGGCAGATGTCATTTAATTTGCATCACATTTGCATTTTAAAGTCCTTTCTACATTGTTGGTGCTAAATATTGAATGAGTGAGTGAATCCTCTTTCTCATTTATCTGAGTCTTCATGACTTTTTTTTTCTTTGTTTTCTGAGGTAGGGTCTCAGTGTAGCCCAGGCTGACCTGGAATTCACTATGTAGTCTCAGGGTGGCCTCGAACTCACAGCAACCCTCCTACTTATGCCTCCAGAGTGCTGGGATTAAAGGCATGCACCACCACGCCTGGCAAGTCTTGATTATTTTTGTTCTCCTGCTTGACATCATGTCTGTTTTCAAGTCTCAAATTCTATACCTCCTTCAAATACAAGCCCCCAACATATCTCCTGTGTTTGCAATCTAGGATTTCTAAGATATACATGGTTTAATACCATCTTCTAATTTATATGACTGAAGGGACAAGCAGGCTCCTTCAGGATAGAAAGTGAATCCTCCATCTTTCCCAGTTTGAATCATACTAGGGTAGGTTGGAACTTAAATCACTGCTCAGTTCTGGAGGCCTGAGCAGCTTAAGAAGACAGTTAACAGGAAAGGGTAGGTGTGCATGAAGGCATGCCTACAATGCCTGTTAGAGAACCTTGTGTGTGCAACATTGCTGGTACCATCACTAGCCTCCTCCCTATCCTCCCCCCTCTGCAGGGACCCTCCTTGTTGGGGAATAAGCGTTGTGCATTGTAAGGATAGGCATCAGATCTGGATAAGAGGCAATGTCTCTCTGCATAATGACCCAACATGTGGCTCTACCATTCTTTCAACTCCCTCCTCCGCTAATTTCCCTGAGCCATGTTGGGTTCATTTTGGGTCTGCTTTAGTGATGAGGTCTTGGGAGCCTCTATGTCTCTGGATATCTGGTTTTATAGAAATTGAGTGTTCTCTGTGTCTATCTCCTTCACCCTTGTGCTGGTACCAGGTTCATTAAGAAAGAAGCACTCTTGCTCATTTCCCCAATTACTTAGTTTCAGCTGGGACCCTTTTGAGGTGTGATGGGCTAGTTCTCTCCTTAGAGTCTATATCCATCTGAAAAAAAAGAAGCAAATTCTCCAATGGAGAGTGAAGTTAGCACCAGATAAATGGGATAACCTTTGTTATTTTAGAGATAATTTAATAGGTGTAGGCCCTCTTGTAGCCTGTGATTGGTGGGAACTTGATAATGGAGAGTGGGCTCGTTTTTGGGTATGGTTCTGACTTGATTCCCAGAACCAGCTATGGGTTCCATTCTACTGAGCAGATCAGTTCCTTCTAAGGGCTTGATGAAGGTTCAACCATTTAGCCAAATCAAGAGCAGTTGGTTTCCCACCAAGGCTATGTGCCACTATTGCACTTGTGTGGGCATCAAGTCAGGTTGTTGCTGAGTGGCTAAGACCACAAGTTGCTTGGACAGATGTTGGTCCTTTTCCTCCAGCTGCTCATGTAGCACCTTCAGGCACTAGACAAGCTGGGGACTGACTCTCTTCCAGGTTCCAGCAAGGTCACTCCATGTTCCGTACCAACAGCATATGGTGTCATCAGCAGTAGGGTCTAACTACTAACTTGGTGGGTCATGAAGTACTCTGACAGAAATCTGTCTTCTTTTGGGAAACTTTGTAGGTCTCTCTGATCAACAGCTCATTGTGGATGTTAGCCACATGCTGATACTGGCAGTTACAGGCCAGCACCAAAGAAAAGAAGGGAGAAAAAGATAAGTAATATGGAAGAGATAGAGAGAAGATGGAGAGAGAGAAACAGGAGATTAAGATCAGTCTTCATCATACCCTTTCCAGGACCCTGTGATTCAGGTTTTCCCTCTAAAGGCTTGATGAAGGTTCAACCATTTAGTTTGTCTTTTAGGGTATAGAAGTTTATGGAACTATTGCCATTTGGGTCCAGTTTTGTGTCCCCACTCTCACTTTTACCCTTCCCTCCCTCCCCAGATGGTTTCCTAAATGAAAATCACCTTTTGGGTATTGCTTAAACTTGATGTCAAGAAACAAAAGTTAAAATTAGAAAAGCCAAGAGAAGGGCTGGACTAAATCTGACCTAGGCATGAATCAGGAAAGAAGCACTACTTGACTGACTTCCAACAACAACAGCAAAAAAATGATCATACTTGATAATTCTTGTTCAGTTCTATCATTTAAAATTCAGGCCAAGGATTAATAAAAAAAAAAAAACAAGTGTTATTTACACTATTTCTGTGAAAGGAAAATCATGGCTGCTCTAAAAAAAAGATAATTAAGAAGCAAAAACTCTACTTTACACATCAATTAATCGTTATTCTGAAAGAAGTAATTACTGTGGTGGCCCCAAGTTTGGGGAATGAAAACAAGTGATGTAAATGCCCTTGATTTATGGTCACTTATAAATTTGTTCATCTTTGAACACTTAGAAAACAACCTTCAATTCTTAAAATATTTTTTCAACATTGTTGGTAGTGGTCTGGAGGATTCATACAATACACTAATATTATGATATTAATTATATAATATTAAGATACTTCATATTATTATTATTTTTTTGTTTTGAACCTAATGCTTCATTTATGTTAGGCAAGAACTCTACCACTGAGCTCCATTCCCAGTCCAGCATCAGGCTTTCATCTACAGTTTCAGCAGGAACTCATTAGATATTTTATGTCATTGCACTCTACTGGTATGCTGACCTAAATCTTTTTTCTTTTTTTTTTTCTTTGTTTTTTTTGTATGAAGCACAAAGCAACAAAAGTCGAAGAGTCTCTGAACCTCTGTGAATAACATCACCTGCAGATCATTTGTACTTGGGAATATCAAGTGGACAGTGTTCCCTGGAAAAAATGACCAGAGAAACTGCTCAAAATTAACTTTCGTTACAGAGAGATGGAAAACAGAGAGATGGTTCTCAATTTATGGGATTATATCCTGATAAAAATTTCCACAAACTGAAAATGTTGTGAATTCAGAAATGCAGTTACTATACCCCTAACCTTCTGAGCATCTAGGTTAGTCTCACAACGCACCAGAGTGGCAGTTTTTTGCCCTTGGGGTAACAGGGCTCTCTGGGAGCCAAGGTCACTGCTGCCACTCACCATTCAGCATATCAATAGCTAAGAAAAGATCCAAATTCCAAATATAGTTTCGACAGAACGCATATCTCTTCTTCCCCGTTGTACTGTTGGAAAATCCTAACTGGAATCAGAAGTCAGTGACTCTACTGGAAAAAAAATACTTGAAAAGCCACATTCAAACAAGAAAGTGGCTAGTATTGACGCTATGTGCGTAATGCAATAAAGCTTGACTTGCCAAGTGCAAAATAAGGTTAAGGTATCTTAGGCTATGAAACTTTCAAGAGAACATCCAAATCATCACTACATTTAATCCATGGTTAAGTATAGGAACGCTCCACATCAATACAATTCTATTAAACTGAAAAAAAACGAGCAAGATTTAATGCTTAAACATGAGCATAATTTCTGAATTTATGGAAATCACATGTATTTACTTACACGGAGTAACTATAGAACTATGGATGATTCTCATATTGCTTTAAAATTTTATGTAATTGCTGGGTGTGGTGGCACACACCTTTAATCCCAGCACTCAGGAGGCAGGATCTCCATGAGTTTGAGGCCACCATGAGACTACATGGTGAATTACAGGTCAGCCTAGGCTAGAGTGAAACCCTACCTCAAAAAAAAAAAAAAAAAAAAGGGCTGGAGAGATGGCTTAGCGGTTAAGCGCTTGCCTGTGAAGCCTAAGGACCCCAGGTCAAGGCTCGGTTCCCCAGGACCCACGTTAGCCAGATGCACAAGGGGGTGCACGCGTCTGGAGCTCGTTTGCAGAGGCTGGAAGCCCTGGCACGCCCATTCTTTCTCTCTGTGTCTGTCGCTCTCAAATAAATAAATTAATTAAAAAAAAATATATATATTTTTTTGCAGTCAAAATATAGTACAAGGTCATGACAAGTTAAAACAGTATCTGTGAGGAATTGGATAACTGATCTCATTTTCAGTAACTATATGGTTAGGGCAGCAACTCAGGATTGATCTTCCAGTCTTCTTTTAAAAAAAACATTTTATTTATGAGAGAGAGAGGGGAGGGGTCAGATAGACAGAATGGGCACAGCAGGGCCTCCAGCCACTGCAAGCAAACTCCAGATGCCTATAGCACCTTGTG
Organism: Jaculus jaculus; assembly: GCF_020740685.1. Classification (NCBI taxonomy): domain Eukaryota; kingdom Metazoa; phylum Chordata; class Mammalia; order Rodentia; family Dipodidae; genus Jaculus; species Jaculus jaculus. The sequence goes on from NC_059118.1 coordinate 58,248,177, forward strand.
CATCTGGCTTACAAACTCCAGGCACGCTACCCTATGTAGTCCCCCACCTTTATGTGCCTGCAGTCTTCATGAAGGGGACCTTTGAAACTGTGAACACACTGTCCAGACATGTCAATTATGCAAACTATGACATTAAAACAGTTTTTTCATGCAATCTGAGCATCTGTAATCCTTTGTTAATAGGGAAAGTGGCTATGCTGGTAACTGTGCCTCCCCACCCCCCACCCCCCACCATGATTTCTGAGTGAGAGTTGAATTTTCCAAGATGGGACACAATTTCATAATTTCAACTAAAGTGAGAAGTTTGAATTTGGATCTAAGTCTTGGGTCTTCTGAGGTTTTGTGTGGATAGAGCTCTCTATGTAAAAACAGGACTGAGAGAAACAGGAGTCCCTGGCTAATGAACAGCTTGGGGCAGGGGTGATTCTAATGGATCTCATCCAAGCCACGTGCTCAGGACCACTGTTTTATTTACTTATTTTATTTGAGGTGGGAAGGGGCAGAAAATTTAGAATGGGTGCACCAGGGCCTCTGGCCACTGCAAATGAACTCCAGACCCATGTGCCACCTTATGCATCTGGCTTATGTGGGTATTGGGGAATTGACCTGGGCTCTTAGGTGAAAGGTTAATAGCTTTCCCTGAAAACTAGAGGGACTAAAGAGTTAATAACTATCCCTAAGACTAGAAGGTCATGAAGAAGCAGCAGAGGCATCTGGCTCTGACAACTCCTCCATTGATAAACTTCCCTTAACTCAGAAAACCTTGAAAAAGCAAGGACGCAAAGAGCTACAAGTTCCTTATCTGCTGCACCTCTGCTCTGTTTCTCAGGGTCCTCCTTGTAAGTTTGAACCCCAGCTTGGCTCAATGCTTCAGCCTTCATCCCGCGGGAAGGCTTCTGCTGCCCCCTGCCCCCCACTTTACCTCTGGATAAACAATCTGTCTGTAGAGATCAAGCCCCGTGTTCCCATTCGCTTTTCTCTTACACTTTCCTTACATTTGGTTTCGCAGGCAAGCGTCTTAACTGCTAAGCCATCCCTGCAACCAGAGGACTACTGTTTCATCACTTAAATTTACTATAGATTTCATGTCCACATTTAGGAACTTTGTTCATTTCTTTTTGTGCTATATGTACTTACCAGATAAATATCCACTCCTGCAAGTTGCTACAAAACTGCCTCACAATTAAAAAACACAGGACTTCCAATTGTTGGGCTGCAGTGAGCTTCATAGCAGAGACGTCTCTCAAGCTAAGCGCTGGAAATCCAAGTCTTCATTGCCTGATCACCAAAGGCTTAAAAATAGCCCGACTTGAGCACTGGTAAAGTCAGTAAACAATATTTTATTGAAACATTTCATAACACAGAAAATCTGTCTGAGGTGTAAAGTTACTGTCTTACACAAGGAGGACAGATCCATTTGTAAAGACTAACAGGAATACAATAAATACGGGTTTACATACTAATTTATACACAGAAACTGCCCCACAGCCATAAAAATTTATATTTAACAGTGCAACATATAATTTAATCGTTTATGTGACAGGCTCTTACTAAAATCACAAATAACTACTTGGTTGTCATATACATATATAACATATTTGTATGCATATAGATATTCAACAATCTGTACAGTTTCTAAACATAAAACTCCTAAAAGGCACAATTGTCTATACAACATGTACAAAAATGGCTGGAGCTGACATAAAACAATATTGGTCAAAAGTTCATGATTGCACAAAGATTAGTTGTGAATTTATGTCAGAAAAAATGTGCTTTAAGGAAAGGAGGGTTTTCAAAGAAACCTTTGTGTTATTAAAAAATTAAAATAAAAAATACTCCATTAGGTTGCTATCACGAGCCTGTCTTCATCGTCGTCGCTGCTCACGTCGCTGAACTGTACGGGCGGCGGCCGGGGCGGCACCCTGGGCGGCCGGTCTGCGGGGCCAGGCTGGGGGCCGGGCGGCGGGGCCTCCCGCGGTGCTTCTGGCGAGCGCGTGGTGGTGCCCTCGGGCACAGACGTCCCCTGGCCTACACAGGCGGCCTTCGACGCGTCCACCGTGCCCGGGCCTTCGAGCCTGGGCCTTTCCCCCGCAGGCCCAGGTGCATTTTCCTGCTGGCCATCAGGGGTGCAGCGTGGGGACTCGGGGTTGCCGGCCTGGCTCTGCTGGGGCTGTGCCTCCGCCTTGCCCAGGGCAGCTGCAGTCTCCGGAGCCCCGGGGGCGCCCACGGGCACCTGGCTGACAGAGGGGATCAAGGTGGGCAGCGCTATGTTGAGGATCTGGAGGCCGGGGCTGCTCTGCGCGGGCGCGCCAGTCAGGACCTGCAGCCCCACGGCGTTGAGGGCCAGGCCCGGCGGGTGCACCTGCGGGCCGAGGTTGGCGCGGGCCAGCCCCACGATGTTCACCGTCTCCATGCCCAGCGAGGTGAGCGACTGCAGGCCCGGGGGGCTGAGGTTCGGGAGGCCGGGCACTCGGATTTGGCCAATGGGGATACAGGGGACCACACTGCTCAGCTCGGCCACCCCTGCAGGATTCGCAGCGCCGGGGCCGGCGCCGTCTGTGCCCGAGTCCCCAGGGGTGCCCACGGTTCTGTGGAAGACGCTCACAGCAGGGATGGTGAGCTGCACGGGCCCCGCCTGGATAGGTACAAACGTGGAGTAGGTGAGTCCGGCGGGCACCACGTGGATCCCCCCCACGGGAACCATGTTGTACGGGGTCCTGGACTGCTGCTGGGAGTGCAAGGGGAGGTGGCTGAACAAGTGCGTCTGGGAGGCAGGCAGGCCTGCAGGCGGGCGGGAGGGCGGCTGCTCCTTGCTGTCTTGGCTGTCCGAATGCGGGGAGGCTGCAGACTGAATCCCTGCTGCCGCTGGCTGAGGGCTGGGCTGGGCTCCGGCGGAAGGAAGTCTCCCACATGAGGTGTCCTGGAAGACAAAAGAAGGTGAGCCTTTTCCATGGCTGAGCTTTCCTCATCACAGAGCTCAAATGCTTCTGCTCAGTCTAATCTTCCCAGCGAGGTAAGAATACAGTTGTATTTTATTATTACCCTGCTAAAAGCTGGACTTTTAAAAATAAATTGACAACAACAAACAAAAACTACTGCATCGTAATTTCTTTCTTAGAGTAAATAACAGGAACACATTTCATATAGTACTTTGTACTTATCAAATCCGCTTCCTGTTTATCATCCCATTTCATACTATGAACTGACAGGCGTCATGATTATATTCTTGGGTTGTTGCTGTTATCCTGGCACCTGTAGCGTCCCTAATTTTAGACATTAAGGAAATGTTGAGAAATTGTCATGTTGGTTGGTGTTGAACAGCAATTCAACTAGGGAAGATTAATGAAAAGACTATTCACTCATGAAATAAGGAGCTGTTATTAAGACAAAGGTTCTGTCTCCCGGCTGCCAGGTTTCCAGACACTCTGAGCATGGCTGAAAAATATTAAGATATGTTGGAACAGATAAACCTTGCCCATCCTCTCTCCCACACTAAACCCTTTTCTGGATTATATATTTATTGGGGAGTTGCATTAATTTATATAATTTAATTTTAAAATATGGTGTAATTTAAATGTTAAAGTAAAAATGCATTAATTAAAGCTAGATAGTTCAGCAGTCTAAGCTTTCTGTTCCTCTGGTGGAAAATATCTGTCACATTTGCAAATAAAACCTACTGTAGTATTCAGCACACAGGAAAGCAGACTACTGTCAGTGAGAGAAGAATGTGGTCATGAGGCAGCCAGGGAGAGCAGGCAGCACACAGTATCCTACTCCACGTGCCTCCCGGGAGCTGGGTGTCTGGCCCCAAGCTAGCTCCTAGGAAGAAGCTTTCCCAAGGTGCTTCAGCAGTTTGATCACTCACGCAACATGAATTCGTAAAACATTTTTGGGTCACGTTAACTTGATCATGAAAACTGCTAGCTATTTTGCTGATGGGAGCCAAGTGCTAGATTAGGATAATGTGCTGGAAACCAGTGGAAAAGCAACAGAGTAAATTCTGAGGTACGAAAGCTCTAGAATGTGTGTCCACAGCTGGTACACATGAATTTTATGGTAACTTTAAAACACGTCAAATTATACAAACTGATGTACTGTTAAAGAGGTATCACAGGTACCCCACACACTATGTGAATTATTACCATTATGCTTAACAACACTCCCACAGACATGAATGAAAAGACATGAAAAAGTACAAAAACAGTTTGGTCAATAATGGATAATTTAGGTACATTTGTTTTTTAAACTATGAGGGTCTCCACACATAATGGGTTAACAAAAAAGAAACTGAAGAACCACCACCCATCACCTACCTGTGTTAAAGCCACAGCCTTTCCGGCCACAGAACTTCCCCAGACTTCAGGTGCAGGGTACTCCACCGACATCTGATGACAGGGAGACCTTGGTGCTGCCTCGCGGGGCCGGGAAGCATCTGCAGAAGGAATGGCCTCATCCTCGCCTTGGGCAGCATGCTGCCTGGCCTTTGCTGGGGAATGTGTCCTTTTGTGGGGGTCGGACTGCCCCGTGCTCAAAACAGTCATCTTGGTAAGCAGTGCTCGAGGCAGAATGTCCATCGGGTCTGTGTGTACCCCTGAGAAGTACTCGGGAAGCCTGAGGTCCTCTTCTGCACACCCCAGGTCCTGAAGGCCACTCCTGCATGGCAGGTGCTGTGGGCTGGCGGTCACAGAAGGTGCTGCCGACAGGCCAGAGTCTGCCTGGCTGTCCTCGTCGTCGTCGTCATTGTCATTGTCATCCTCATCGGGGCCATCCGATTCTTCAAGGTCATATCCAGACCGCTCAATACCAAATCTCTGCTTTTCATCTAATAAAACAACCAAGAGGGTTTGTTATAGAATGAATGTTCTGCAAGGGCACAATGTTTCACTTTTAGAACTGTGGCAACCCCAAGACCACATTCCTACGGGGGCATCAGTTAGGTGGCAGCAGCTCAGAGGATGAGCTGAGGGCAAGGGCCGTGACCAGAGCAGGAGGCAGAGGGTCAGGAATGTGACACAAGCCTGGAAAGAGGGATGAGCACGCTGAGGTGACATACAGAGAAATGTGGAGAGACGTAAAGAAAAGGGAGCGAGCGCCTCAGATGCTCTGACATTCCTTAAGGTAAGATAACTCCATAAAGTGTCAAATCTTTCTGAGCTCATTTCTTTTTCCTTAATTCCTACCTTTTATTGAACAAAGCAAACAAAACCTGATAGTTTTGATCAGAAGGCAAATAGCTTTTATTTAATTTCACCTGTACTGTAGATGTTTCCAGGTCTCAGTAACTCGGAAGCATCTGATATTTAAGCCCTCTTCCTATTTTTAAATTGACTGAGAGGTGCTAAAAGTTCTACTGTCAACTATTTCTATGATATGACTGAAGTGATTTCTTAGGGAACAGGAGCATTACCTAAAAGTCCTTTACACAGACGAGACAGGGTTTGTCAAGGAACTTCAAGATGATTCAAATTACAACCCCTGCATAAGCTCTGAAAAACTTCACCTAACTTACAACCTTGCAGATAAGAGAGCTAACATCGAGGAAGGAGTGGAAACATCTACCCCATTTTTTTGTCATTGGCCTATAAGAGTACCTGACCTGGTACATTTGAGCTGTGGTACATTTTGCCTCTTTACATGAACAGTATCGAGATATATTTGTGGTATCACCTCTCTTGTTTTCACTTGTGGCTCAAAAAAAGAGGAAAAAGAAAACAAAAAAGGAACAGAAAATTCCAAAAATCGATTAAATCTTGCCTGGAGCATGGATCGGCCCTTCATGCACCGTGCCCACTCTGTGTGCAGCACACACCTGTTGGTCATTCTGTAACCGTCTTGGTTAGAGGATGTGCACAGAGAGCCTGGCACTGTCAGAAGGACTGCTGTGACATCATGTCTAATGCTGCAGAAACACCCATACCTTCATCTCACTCCCACCAACTATGATTCTGTCTGACTACAAGGGTGAGCATAACGCAGGAAACATTCCAAGAGACACCACATCACTTTCACTTAGTGTACTGCTACACTTCCAGCTTATGACACACTGCTGCTAATTACTTACTGCATCCAGTTTATAAGTTAAGCTTTACCACAGGTATGTGCATATAAGAAAACCCAACATAGCCGGGCGTGGTGGCGCATGCCTTTAATCCCAGCACTAGGAGGCAGAGGTAGGAGGAGTGCCATGAGTTCGAGGCCACCCTGAGACTCCATAATGAATTCCAGGTCAGCCTGGGCTAGAGTGAGACCCTACCTCGAAAAACCAAAAAAAAAAAAAAAAAAAAAAAGAAAAGAAAAGAAAAGAAAACCCAACGAACAGGGCATGCAGTACTATTGAAAGCTTCAAGTATTCAGTGGGATTCTTGGACTATCACCTGTGGAAAAGAGGAATCTACTGTATTTTTATTTTAAAAATATAGAGAGAAATAACTAATGGGTATTTTTACTGGACTTTCCAAACATTCATTTGCTGTAGAATCTTGTAGCATGGTAAAGAGAAATTGATAAGATAAATGTCTCACAGGATCTGTGTGCTTAAACACTGGTGGGAGGGTGATAAATGCCAGGGCATGGGAAGAACAGAATATTACCAAGGACATGGATCACCCTTAGGTATTCTAAGATAAAATATGCATTTAGGTTTCCTTTTCTTTTTGAGGTTCTACTACTATGTGGTGAAAAACTGATTTCACTTGGGCACATGCTGCTAGTAATTTCTGGGTAAGAGCCTGCACCAAGACACTTGTCTGATATCACAGATTCTAATATTGGAGAGTCATTCTCAATTTGATTCAGCTCTGTCACATCAGTGTGAAATCAGGTGCCGCTTCTGCTGCCAACACTGATTTGCTTAAAGTGAGAAAGGAGCAGAGATGGCTGGTAACTGGGTGGCTGGGAGAATAGGCTGCTGGAAAGGAAGGTCGGCTCTGCCAGAGGTGGACCTTGCTGATAACTCTACCTGTGCTGGGCCCTGCTTTACTCTGATAGCTATGATGTAAGATGGGTTTAACTTTATAACTTTTAGCCAAAACCACTGAAGAGTTGAGGTCCTACACAATCACACAGCCCAAACTTAAAGGTAGTTATATACAGGCAAAGAGACAGAAGATTTTTTGCCCCAGCACATGGGAGGCAGAGATAGGACGATCGCTGTGAGTTCTAGGCCACCTGAGAATATAAAGCGAATTGCAGGTCACCCTGGGCTACACCTTGAAAAACCAAACAATAAAAAATAAATAAATACAAAGAGGCCACAGATCAGTCCTGACTGGGCTCTCAATGTCTATGAGACCTGAGACCTGAGACCTGAGTGAGGCAATAAATAAACCCAAGGAATAAAATATATGCTCTTGATTCTGTACAAACATGAGAAGAATGGATAGAAAAGTAACTTTAGCTTATAGAAAAGGAAATTAAATTACTAAATTTAATAAATTCAAGTGCCACAATATCACTGTTGACAAGGTCCAGTAATATATCAACAGGCTGTCTGTGTGGGCTCACAGAATTGCTCCTGTGAGAGCCCAGTAGCTAAGAAGGGTCAGTATGACTGAGACATGGTAAACTCACTTGCCCCTTGGCATGATCTCAAGAAAAGCACACTTCCCTGCAGAATCCTTCCCAGTAACGAACATCATCAACCCAATCAGAAAGCACACCACAAGAACCCAAACTAAAAGGTGTTCAGCAATGCTCATGTCAGGATCATAACAAAATAGTGGGGGAACACACACAGGGAAGGGCTAGAGAAGTGGCAACTAAACACTGTGGGACACTGGGACAGGACAGGACACAGTGGAAGAGCAAGTGTAAAAGAGAATAAAGTTGGCAAAAGCACTGAGAACAGGTTATCTTCTTAGCGTTGGCCAATGTTCTATGGTCATGGAAGAGGATGATGTCAGGGGAAGCTGAACACAGAGGGGTTCAGCACTCATGCTGGCTTAGAATTTTTTTCCATATGATGAAAATTATCTTTCAAAAATACAGTTTAAAAATTGGGGGTTGGAGAGATGGCTTAGTTTTGAAGGCATTTGCCTGCAAAGCCAAAGGACCTTGGTTCGATTCCCCAGGATCGACCTAAGCCAGATGCACAAGGGATGCATCTGGAGTCCCTTTGCAGTGGCTAGAGGCCCTGGCATGTCCATTCTCTCCTCTCTCTGCCTCTTTCTGTCTCAAATAAATAAATAAAAGTTTTTTTTTTTTAAATGGACTGGAGATATTGCTTAGTGGTTAAGGTGATTGCAGCAAAGCCAAAGGACCCAGGTTTGAGTCCCCAGTGCCCATGTAAGCAAGATGCACAAGGTGGCACATGCATCTGGAGGCCCTGGTATACCCATTCTCTCTCCTTGCAAATATATAAATAAAATATTAAAAAATATATATTTGAAAAATTGTCAATACTTGAGGTTCTGATTTTATTTATATATTTATTTAGTACTTATTAGAGAGAAAGAGGCAGATAGAAAGTTTAAAAAAGGGTGTGCCAGGGCCTCCAGCCCTCCAAATGAACTCCAGATGCATATGCCACCTTGTATACCTGACATTATATGGGTACTGGGGAATCAAAGTAGTGCCTTAACCACGGAGCAACCTCTCCAGCTCGAGGTCTTGGTTTTGATTCTGTCTCATACACCTATACAATATCCACCTCTTCATTATCCTCGGTTAAAACATCTGGTAAGTAATTTCCCTATTGTTTAATAAAAAACTCTGAATTAATAAAATCAGTTCTAATGCTTCTGCTGGTTAGTTTAGAGGCAGAGGGTATTTCAGTACCTAACCTAACCTAAATACACATTTTAAATCGTTGCCACCTTACTCTGTGTCTGCTTGTGCACTTACTACAAGGTTGTAGCATGAAGGATGAAAAACTGGCTCTACTCTGGTTCCAGCCATCAGAATCCAGCTTAGCACTGCCAACAGCCATCACCTCTTGATTATAAATGAAACAAGTGCCAAATAAAGGCTTGAGCTTTTCACAGAGAATGATTTT